>NC_086248.1:94125738-94425738 GCF_021018805.1 Prinia subflava
AGTCTACAGGTCTCAGCTTTTGGCAGAAATAACACCCAAAATAGTAGGTCCTTCTCTCTTGCCTTCTCTCAAAAGGGAGAGCAAGAGACCTGCTGCTGTCAGACCCAACCAAGTGTCAGTGCAGAGCAATGGCTACAGAAAACAGGGTAACTGCACGAGATTTAACTGCACACAACCAGAGACATGTTCTCATTAGGCATTTACAGCACAGTAGCATTATCTGAGGTGGAATGGTGGATTTGTTAGATGCTGCATAAAACATCTAACCAGAAAAAGTTCCTGCATCTAAAAGAACTACAACAATGATTGCGGAAGGCGAGTGCCAAACAATGGGATATCCTGGGAAAAAAAGTACAGCACTGATTGCAGCAAAGGCAGCCAGCTATGAAGGCTTTTCCTACACACAGGGTAATGGTAATTCTGCCAAGGAGGCAAGAATTTCCTTTTCAGCTATGCTATTTCCACTGTATTACTGAATCATGGTTTAATAGCTTACAAACATCAAGCTTAGAAAGCTTTAGGAACTTTGTCATACCTAAGACAATACGTACCAATTTATCTATTTCTATAAAAATGCACAATCCAGTAGGTTTTGGGGTTGTGGTTGTCAGGGTGGGGTTTTTGAATGCCTTTAATAAAGAAGGGGTAATTTTGGTCTTTTTTTTGTCTTCTTAGAAGATTCAGAAAGGAATATAAAGGATAGTCCAAAATCTGTATGTGTCTACTTGTAGATGTTTTCTACTTTGTAGAAAATAAAAGATGCTTCAAAATAATGCCAGTCATTTCATCTGCTCTGTAGTTGGATGATAGAGTGCCAAGCATTTTCATGAAAAGCACGACACCCACTACACAAAGGACTGTCTTTTCAATTTTGGGCTGTGCAGTTACAGCCCCAAACAGGTCATGGAAGGGATCAGCCTTCCCCACGTTACCGCTCTGGTCAGATGGCAGCTCCAGCCAAAAGGAAAGAGGAAAAGAGGACAGCCGTAGCCACCTGGCACTGCCTTTTTGCACAGCAAAAAGCAGGCAGGGGAGGAGGGACCTGGTATCCAGCCAGGTGTGGCAGGACTTACAAGCCAGGCTGCCAAGCTGGAGCTCATCCTCTGAATGGGATTGTGCAGGGGAGGGCACGGAGAAGGTAACATTGGGGAACTGCTTCCCTTGCAAAGATCTCTGCGTCCCCGTTTACCCTCTCCCCTGAGATGGCCAAACAGGCCTCTTATTTGGCAGAAAGCTTTCAGCCTGCTATTGAGTGTGTTGCTGAGTCCACCAGCCTGCTACAAGGTGTACATAAAACAGCATCGCTGTGTGTTCCTCAGGTTCTATCACACTGCAGCCAGTTCTCATTTCAGTTACAGGAGAATTAAACATTAGGGAGACTCACATTACTGGCTGATGCCAAACCATTTTTTTCTAACACTGTTTTTTATATACAGTACCCAGAGTTTAGCTGTGTTCATTATTTCCTTCTACTCACTTCACCAAGGGTGATTTTAGTTAGAGGAAATTTTTGCACTGTACTACTGGACACTATGGTACAGTTCATTGCTCTAGAACAATTTCTAGTTTAGAAACTCCACCATAATGTTTTGCCACTAGATTTCTGCTGAGAAGTAGAGGCACTAGCTCACAAACACCCCTTCCACGTCTTTATGGAGCCTTCCCAAGAACCTGGGTTCTGCTTATCAGACTTGCACACACAGCAAAGTCTCTGTGCCCCTGCTCTGGACCCTTGGGACATGGGCGCTCAGTTAGGACTACAGAAAAAGGAAATGCATGGCCATGATCAACAGCCAGCGATTCAAATGGCTGTTAATGTAAAAACATATTCCTAACCTTACTTACTACAGCCAGATATATGTTAGGAGACATGGTTTTGCATGAGCCAATTTCTTTTTTCTTTTTAACTCTTTTGTATGAGTAATGATTTTTGAGAGATTGGTGTAGTAATGTTCAGTTATGAGACTGCTGCTTCACATTTCTACCTGTGCAGATGGGATATCTCATTTCTAAGTTACCAAGACCACTCAGAGTCAACACCCAGAAACAGTCTCCTCTATTCCAGCAGTAGTTGCCACTTCTCAGGACAATTCTTTAGGTACAAGTCCAATGGAAATGGCCCTTCACTATTTTCCACTACAACTCAGGTTTTGTGCCTCAGCTTTTATGCTGCTGTGAGCATTTACAAAATGGGATGCTAGTTTTTATTCCCCTGCCCTCAGTCCAAGAAATGCTATGCAAGAGTAATTCCATCTGATTTCACATAATTCTGCTCTTGCACTTAGAAATGCAGGAGTTAACAGTCGAGAATTACTTGGGTACTGGAAAGATTTACAGGTCTTCCAGTCCCCATGCAGGTGACCACAAGCTACAAGCTTTACAGACATTTGATGAGTGAAGGGTTGCCACTAAACAAAGGCGAGTCACAAAGCTCTAGAGAAAATCGTTGAAACAAGGTTTTAGGAGTCTGTGAAGGCACCGTGAAATGAACACACTTCATGAGGCTACAGCGTGTGTGTAGAGGGTAGGTGCAACCTGCCCTGTATTCCTGAAATGATCACCAACAGATCATTGGGAACTTGGGCTTCTGAGAGTCATCTCCCTCTCTGTGCCTCACTTCCCTTAGATGAAAGTCAGGATTATGTCTTTGGTGCCCCTTGGAGGAACAGAACCAGTTCACCTGTTAAACATCAAGGATTACGAACAATCACAGGTTTACTAAATCTTTTCTACCCAACTATTTAAAACTATTAATATCAAAATAAACCACTCAAAAACTAGTAAAGATTGCAAAAGTCCCAGACAGTGGAACATGAATCTCAGTGATTCCAATGGATGTGATGCCATTCTCAGAGATAAGATTGGCTTCAACGTGGTTTGAAAGATCCCAGAACTCCAGTGAAAAATTATTTGTTCTGCATTTTCTGTAAGTTCAGGAAAGATTTATGCCAGTCCAATCACAGTCCCTCAGCTATTGTTTGCCCCCACTTTGAATATTTTCCTATGAATGCTGCTTGCTACCTAACAAACAATCAAAAAACTTTGGACTCAGCATCCTGTGGTAGAATTTTTGTATGTTTTCCCACTTAAAGAATTTTGAAATAGTGATGAAATTTTATTTGCCAGGTAACCAGTAAAGGAACTGAGATATAATCCAGTCATTATAGTCACTCTCACTTACATAGGTCTACTGCAGGTGATCCTTTCTTACATAATTACTGAAAATGTAGCATCTAACCATCCTTAAGCATAACTGCATTTTCTTTCTTCTACCAAGACACATAATGCCAGGTGCATAAAGTTCCTCTTTTATGTGGCACTTCCTTTAAAGCAGGTTTGTCCCCTTGAGTGAATTTTTCCTTGGCTGTAATAATATATATATATACCCACACACATCTGTATCTGTCATAGATATCTATATTTATCTATCACACTTACTCCACTGCAAGATGTTATTACAGATTGGAAAAAGAAAAACAAAAAGGGCAAATCTCTCCACTCAGGATTTAAGAGAAGTTGGTATCACCGAATTTAGAAGCGTAAATTCCTTTTTATTTTTGCACCTGAATACACCACCCACCCCAGCAGCACCTGATGTCAGTAGCAGTTCATGTGTGTGTGCAGCTGCAAAATCTTTTGATATCCAGGTGTCACTGGAAACCATCACTGGGTTACAGTATTTTTTGACATATGTAAAAGATTCAATTAGCCTAAAAGTATTCAACAGTTACTACAAGAAGATGTTATTAAGAAGTCCAAATGTCTTTTGAACGTGGAGGAGTCACCTACCCTGTATCCCACTAAAATGCATATTACTTCCAACATTTTTCAAGTAGACAAGATGAATATGGAGGGAGAAGAGAAGAAAATTATTCAGAGAAAATTCAAGTTGGAAAGAGAAAAAAAAATTTCTTATTTATAGTTCAGAGATCTCTTCTTTTTTAACTCCTCATTTAAAGAGCTATTTTAAATTAGAAATTGCGAGCCTGTTTCAGATATCTTGCTCTTCTCGTGTGAATATAAAAACGCGAAAGAATAAGTTAAAAAAAGATATTAAATGGTGATTTAATTTGTTACGAAAGCATTGAGTGATAAGCATCTGCATGGAATTACATAGCTCAGTTCTACTTGAAAATTCTCCTAACTGAAAGAAAATGTGCAAGTTCCTCACCCATTTTAACAGCCACCATGAATGGATGTTAAACTTAGCAGCAACAGTTCATTGGCAGCTTCCCAAGCCTGGCATCAATGTAAGAATTTGTATTTGATATGAATGAAAAAAAAATCATTAATGCTGTATTTGAATGAAGCTGTGGATAGTTAAACACAAAACACCAAAGACGCCATTCACAGACATGATAACTATTTCAGGGGAGAGGAAGGAGGGCAAACTTCATTCTGCAGGATGAAAAATAGAAAAGTATTAAGTAGAAATATTTGAAGAAATTAAGGCCTGGAACTACAGCTTTCAACAAAGAAGATGACGTCAGTTCTGTGTATTTCTGCACAAGAAAACCAAAATGCTGGCCAGGATTTCTGAGCATTTCCACAACCCAAGCAGTAAGAGGAAGCTATTCAAAGTCAAAAGAGTTTCAGTGTTAACTGCAATGAAAACAGACCAGAGTCTTTATCTTAATCAGTTACTTAGAATGAACTTATACTGATTTATCGTCTTTTCTCCCTCTGTATTTAGAGCCAGAGCCATTTACACATTGCTGATGCATTTTCAAAATCCCGCACAAGGGCAATAACATGCAATTCTTGCAAATATTTTGAGGGAAGGGATTGTCTGTATTTTGCCAGTGCTGTACTTCAGGGTCACGACTCACTGTGAAAATATGGAGAAATATTTAGTTTTGTGCTTTAAATAAGAAGTCTTTTGTGACTGAATATAAACATGGGGAAGTAGTTTCTGAGTTTATTATTACTACTCTATTTATTAAGAATAACATATTTTAAAACTGTTGAAGTAATTTGATGGAAACACCATCAAATTACTTGCCAGTATCTCCTGTATTTTCTGCAAATGTTCCATCAACATCCTAATTGTACTCCTATCCTAGATGATGAAATGAGCTCCAGCTCTCTCCATTCATAACACAGCAGTAAAAAAAAAGAACAACATCTAAATGCTATTTATTCAGCAACTGAATCTTAGCCAAAGTGAAGTACTATTTCCTATGGCTAGTGGTAATTTTACACATATAGTAAGCACATAAGGCACTTGTAACCTTTGAAAGCCTGAGATTTGGATTGTCCCATAAGCTCTTTTGTTAGGTATATACCGATAGAATTAAACACAGGCATTTAAAGGAAAAAAAATTGTTAAAGCTGAGATAAGCAAATAAAAGAAAATAAATACAGTATTAAAGATGCTAATGCTCTATTCTCACCAAAATTCTTATAGTTATGTGCTCTCCTTTCCTCTCTAGCAACATGTAATTCTCTGCAGGAATGTCAAGGGGACCATTCTCTCTATTTCCCTAAAGTTAGCAAGCCAACATCTGCTAAATGCAGCACGGCATGCTGTTTACCTTTGTTGTAAACTTGAGGCTTTTCCATTTAAGAACTGTATAAATGAATCAGTATTCATTCACACCTATGCCTAGAAGTATCCACTACAAAGCAGAGAGTGCTCATTTTTAATCTCCTCCTGATTCTGATTTTATGCCGTATTTCTCTGCACTGATGCTGTTTGGAATTGCTCTAGGTATATTAACAAATGCAATGAAAGTAAAACCAAAAACAATGGGGATTCCCTCTGATTTTCTGCAAGTATTTATTTACAGAGAGAGGTGATAAAAATGCAGAGGTAAACTGTCTTGCCTGACATCTCCTTTAAACTCGGTATTTTAACAAACTGTTACAAAACAGGAGTTTTGCCCCTTGCTCCAAAAACCAAGATGACAAAATCCCAAGTTATATGTTTAGATTTGCTTTTTAAAATCCTGTGCAAAATTTAGTAACTTGTATTCAATGGCAGAATTTCCAAGGGAAATCGTAGGGGGTTGTCTGTTTTGTTTTGATTTTTTAAAATGTATATACATTTCTCATCTGCTGAAAGGAAATCTACCTACATCAGCAAAAAGCACAGGTAAAAACAAAAGACTCACATGAAAAAATGCAACCACCCTTTCTTTAGTGAATGCTTTTGAATCAGAAAATAATTTTTCTCGTGCTGCAGAAACCCTCTATTTGAACAAGCACCCACTAACATCACTTGTTCCTCTAATTGTCATCATTACTGAGACAGAAGCAGCCTTTGTTGATCACACACAGCATTCTCAAAAATCCATTTTTCCAATTAGGTTTTTATTCTCCTTCTCGTCCGTCTGCCTTTATTTAGTTTTGAGCACAATTACAGCTGTACTTGAGTTAACTTGTGGCAGTAAGGCATTTGCAGAAGCTGTTGATCTCAGTAACGTTGGCTATTACTGATTACAGCATTGCTTAAGGCGGATTCCTTGTTCTAAATGGCATTGAACATTTTTACCTGGATATTGCAGCACCACGTTATGAGCACTGGGATATAAACAGAACAGTAAGCAGTGCTGCCAGCCTCTGGATTTAAACTATAAACCAGCAGACTTGTGTGTGGAGACACAGCTACAAAATCGAGCTATCACCACATAGCTGATGCAATGTCTATCTTTCTCTAATTTTCTTCTGACCAGTTATTACATTCCACTCTGAATCATGGTCCTAAATAATAAAGATCAAAGTTTTCATGGACATCTTCTGTGTTTGAGTTGCCACCTTGAAATAGTTAAAGCTGTGTTTTACAGTTGCAAGGTTCCCAGGTTTCTCACTGGGATTGTATGCCCTCAACATCAGAAAAAACAAAGCCAGAACAGGCCCCACATCACCTCAAATCAAACCCCATTTCCTTGAAAAAATAGGTTTAACCTCTGCCAGAAGGATGGGCTGATCCCTATAAGGGTATTTCACATTAAAAAAAAAAACAAAACAACAGTCTAGAACATTTGTTTAGTCAACCCCAATCTGATCTCACCTCATTTTTTAATTTTGTTGAATACCAGAAAAAAAAAAGTTATTCAAATTCTGGAAATTTAGCACATCATAATATACATTTGTGGCATCTTGATGTAATACAAAACTACTAGAAATACAGTATTTTCTTAGATGATTTTATAGTAACTCTACCTATGTAAAACCAGCAAATATGGGTGGACATTCTCATGATTACAAGCATTAGATTCGTGCAGCTTGTCAGCAGATGCTGAAGTGCTACAATCATGTGTGATGTGCTGGGTTATAAAGGTGGGAGCACAGCAGCACTGTTAGGGAAGCGTGCTGGAGTTCGGAACTCTGACCTGGCTCTGTCTGTAACCCGCTGTGACCTGCTCCAATGCACCATATCAAAACTGCCTTTCTCACATCAGCTTTCCTAGTACCTAATGCACCCAGATGAAGAGTTTTCCTACTCTCGTGTATCGGGAGGAGAGGTAAGAATCCTGTGGCAACAGACATTTGTGAAGTTATTTGGGATTTCTTAGTGCAAGGCGAAATAAGCTTGTAGTTCTCTAAAATTTAATAATGATTAGTACAGAGGGGATAAGACTACTCCACATTGTACCAAATAAAGATGTTTTCCTTTCCCAAGGAAGCTTTGGTATTATCCTCACTACTGAGCCACACTGTGACCACACTAAACCTGGCTTCTAAGCTGTGATGCTGCTCTATGAAGACAGTCTATCTACTTTGAAATTAGGCCCCAACTTGTTTAACTCCTGACAACATTTTACCACAGCCCTATCAAGCAAACACGAAAAGCAGCAAAAGGAAAGCGATGGAGACAAAGCCATTCTGAGATTGTGCATCCCAAGCCAGTACGTGTGCCCTCAAATCCAGCATTCAGGAAACCTTCATCTCTGTCACCTACCGCCTCATCTCATGACGACATGTTCACTAATTATTATTATTGTCTTCCCTTTCCCACCAGGAAGGGCAGAAAAGATGCTTGTTTCCCAGAACGTGTTTAAATGGCGAAAGGGGTGCCCGGTCCCCCGGTGCTGTGGCTGCAGGAGCCTCCTCTGCCTCAGCATCCCTGCAAGCGTGGCCCAGCTCCAGCACCCTGCACCGACCACTTGTGCAGGCAGACAACGGGGTGGGATTTGGGGAACAGCTCTTAGCCTTGGGAAGGGACTCCCACCCTCTTTCCTTGCTCAGATATCCACTTATTGTAATTCCTAAGCTTTCGGCAACTTTGCTCAGCACCAGCAACCCCCCTTGGAAACTTCGAGAAGAAGAACAAAGGGGCAAAGAACAAAGAGCCGGGGAGGGGTAGGAAAGGGAGAGAAGGGAAAGGGGGGCTCCCCCGTTTCGGGTCAGGCCGGAGACCCTCCCCTCCGGCCGCCCCAGGGTCGGAGCCCGGGCCCCGGCGGCTGCTGAGCGAGTTCGCCCCGGTGGCCGTGAGCGCCTCGCCCGGGCTCTGAGCCCCTACCAGAGCCTGCAGGGCTTGCTCGGGGTCTGGCTGGTGCCCGACCGCGCAGCGCCCGCTCCTGCCGTGCCCTCAGCGATGCGATAAGTGAGGGGAGGCTGCCCCGCTCCCCCCCGCATTCGGCCGTGCCTTCCTGGCCGCACAGCCCTGTCCCAGCGCATCCCCGGCAGCATCCCCGCAGGGCACCCCTTCCCCAGGACAGCAACACGTGTCGAGCCCCCGGCCGCGGGCCCACAGCCGGGGCCGCTCCGCGGGACTGCGTGAGGGGCTTTTAGGGGCAGCTTGGAAACAGCGAGCAAGAAACCGAGGCGAAGCAGCGCTCCCGTTTCGCTGAGGAGGTCCCGCTCCCCTGGCAGCAGCGCTAAACTTTTGCCGAAGTATCGCTGTGCTCCCCTTTTCTCACGGTCCGCTTCCCTCACAGCCCGTCTTACCGAAAGCGACCCTCTGGCAAGCGTCCTGCGTCCTCTGTTATCTGTCAGCAACCTTGCAGGGCTGCAGGTGCCCTCGATACCTGTTGCTGCGAGGCCCCTGCCCTCCTATCGAGGGATGAGGGTAATTAAATCTGTTTTCACGCTGTGGTCGGACTGTGCGGCCGTGGGAGGTGTAAACCCGCGCGGTGCGGGCGGGGAGCGAGGGAAGAGGGGCAAGGTTTGGGCAGGAGTGCCGTGCCCGGCGTCGCTGCCCGAGCTCAGAGCGAAGCCAGCGGGGCAGGGAGAGCCAAAGCCCGGGCAGGGCAGCAAGCCTGTCATTAGGGACCACACGCACTAAGTGCCATCCTGCAACTGCCTCTTAGAGAACGGCAGGGAATTATCATTATTCTTCTCGGGCAGGCATTTCCAATTTGGAGTTAATTGACGCGGTTCTTCATTTGAATAATGACCAAAGGAAAGCCGAGCTTCACCTGAGAAACTTTAAGAGGTTTTTCTTTCCCCCCTTCCCCCTTCCTTTCTCTTTGATTTAATGTAGAAGTGAGCTGACAGAACCTCGCTTTTCTGAAGGTGAAATTAATCTAGTCCTTCACCGGGAGCGGGAAGAAGCCGCCAGCCCGGTTCCGAGGATGCGGGGGGCCGCGGGACGCGCTCCAGGAGTGGTTCCGAGTTCAAAGCGAGCTGGACTCGCCCCGAACCAGTCCCTGCACTCCCAAATCCCGAGGGGGAAGAGCACCCTCGTCCCTCAAGCCTCTGCCGTGGGCACCCCTCATGAGAGAAGTCAGAGAATGGTGGGGAACGGCACAAACTGTTCAAAAACCTGAGGCTGGCGACTGAGGAGCGTGAGGCAGAGCTGGAACATGGTTTGCGTGAAAACATGGTTTGCCCTGGGAACGGCAGGAAAACTTGAGCGCAGCCTGTGCCCTGAGTTAACTAAAGCCAATTACTTGTCTCCATATAAAAGGTTTCGCATATGGTTACAGCTGAGGAAATACGAGAAGCTGATGAGTCGGTTTTGGTTATGATTTAATCAAATAAATTAAAGGAGAAGGGTAAGGATACGCCCAATCTGGGACTTCAAATAACCCAAAAAAAAAAAAAAAAAAAAAAAAAAAAAAAAAAAAAAAAAGAAGCATGAGTTTTTTGGGACGCTCTCTGTCCAAAGCCTTTCCTGTTGTACAGAGCAAAGCAAGGCTCTCCGAGTTCACTCATCTCATTAGTGCTGGGTGTTTGGGGTTTCTCTTCCTCCCAATGGAGTAACCTTTCATAAACGATTGCAATTTCGGGGGGGAAAAAGTGAGTAGGTGCCAAACCAAGCTGGGGGTGGGGCAGAATTTTGCGTTTCAAGCAATTTAGCAGACAGCAATTCTGCTTACAGCAGAGAGGTAGGTGGATTCTTGAAAACATCTTCCACCGGGGTGTCCTACTTCGGCAATTCTAATTAAAACAAGGTTTAAAAGATGCAAAGAAAGAGCAAGCCTCTTGCTTTATTTCCAATGGGCGTGGGGGATACCGTCAGGCACAAAGGGTGCTTCCAGCTTGTTCTAACGTGCACCTTTGTTTAAAAGAAAAAAAAAATAATCAAGCTCGTCCTCTGATTTCAACTAATGTATTTTTAACTGGATTTCTTTCCTCTGCTTTTTGTGATCTGATACCTACCGTGTAGCCCTGGCCCACTTTCAGCCCTGCGGGTGCCCTGCATTGTGTGCGTGTCTGAAAGAAAAGGGAAAAGTCTTCCATCTCACACTCTTTTGCCCTGTACCTGTGCTTGGGAATTGAATCGTGTCCAAGACAGTGGTCAGCAAAACCCGCATCCTTCTCGCTGCCTAACCCGAGAGGAGACGCGACTTTGTAGATGCAGTCTGGCCGGCGTGGCTGTGACCGTCCAGCGCCTCAGATCAATAAAGCAGCCAGTTTTCTGACGTTTCTTTTCCACGGCTGCTTATTGAAAAGGAGCCTTTACCGCCACCTATAAATAGCGCTGCGTCCAAGTCAATCTTTCTCTTTTTAAATTTTTTTTTCCTCCCTACATAAAGTGGCAAAGTTCTAACCAAGATAGCGCAAGTTCTCCTTGCAGCTCAGCGCGGGCTCGCCGCGGAGGGGCTGCGCTGGGGGTCCTGGCTCCAAAGGCGGCTGCGCTGCCGCCTCCGAAGGGAGCGGGGGCTTCGGCGGAGCCAGTCCCAGCCCCGCACCGGCCGCCTTTGAACTTTGTTCCCGGGCATGGGAGGGAGAGCAGCGAATACCGATACTCACCGTGCACTTTGCCTTTCCAGATGTAACTCCGTCTCTCCCTCTTCTTTGTGTATAAATGAGCAGAGGTTACATCCCGGGCACGCGGTATAATGCCCTGGATAACCCCGACCCTGTCTGTTAATTTAATGCTACGCTAACCTCAGAGCGTGTGATTGGAGCTCGAGTGTCGGGTTAGAAAAGCGCCTCTCCGCGCTGGAAACAAATTCGCTTTCTCTCTCCACACCCACCCCCTTTCCACGCGGAGTCTCCCAGCCCTGCATTCCTGCACAAACCAGGACACCTACCTTTCCGAGAGCCACGTTCCCTAGCACACACTGCATTTTTTGCCCACTCTGGAAACCGCCGTGCGGTTCCCCAGACCCCCGTGCCGAGCCCTGCGTGTGCGTGGGGCTCGGACCCGCGCCCTGTGCTGCTGCCGGGGCAGCGCTGAGACCTCGCGGACGGGGAGGAGGCGCTGCCCGGCGCCCCCAGTGCCCCTCGCTGGGGAAGGGACGGCGGGGGAGACGGGCCGGGGCTGGCTCTCCCTCCCCAAAATCGCGGTCTCAGCCCGCGGGACTGGGCTGCTGTGCGGGGCTTTCTACCTGCCTGCGCAGCGGGCTGGGAGCTGACGGACAGTCACCGCTGTACGCGGAGCGATCAAACCCCCTTATCCCCGCGTGATCTCCAGCTCTCGAGCCCTCTTTATTTATTTATTTTCAATTCCCTTTCAATGCCCCAAATGAGGTTTGATGAATACAGCTCGTTGTCCGCGTTGATACCAGGGTAATAATTGTCAGGGGGTCTGAGCGCTCCAGGAAAAGGAAAGCGGAGGAGAGGGAGGGATACAACCTCCGCTAGCTCGCTGTTACTAATTCCCAGCCGGCTCGGACTCAGGGGACAAGGCGATCGCTTAACAAACCCTCCTCCTCCTCCTCCTCTCCCTTCACCACTCCTTCCTTCCTTCCTCTTCTCCGGCACATTTTCTCCCCCGCGTTTGCCCACGTTTCATTCCTCCTCTTCATGAGGAATAAACCGTGCAAACTCAAACTAAAAAGAAAGAAAAAAAAAAAAAAAGGAAAAAAAAAGAAAAAAAAAAAGGAAAGGTGGGTGGGTGGGAAGAATACAGGAGGGGAATAAAAAAATAAGAAAGGGGAGGGATGAGGGAAAGGACAGAAAGTGTCTGTGCCTGATCGCTGACCATCTGTGCAAAAGGTGATCATTGTTAGCTACTCACATGGCTGGTGGCAGAGCAGCTCTTAGCAATTAATAAGTCTCTCAGCTTGAGCTCTTCTTTTCCCTTTTGGACGGCAGCGCTCTCTGCGTGGCTCGCTCTCACTGGCGCGCACACACAAACCCGATCAGATGCTTCGGGACCGGCCACTTTGCGAGGGCAACAACACGGGAGGGTTTGTATTACTCCAGGTTCGTGTGTGTAGCCTATAAATAGCGAACTTTTTGATGGAATCAGCTAACAAATGAGAGGAGAAGGCGTAATTTTGCGCAGGGAGCCCCCCTTTCTCTTTGCAAGATTAAAACCCCCCAGGCAGCAGACAGAGCTAAAGTTGTGGGTGTGTGGAAAGGAATCTCACTTTACTGTAATCGTGCGCGAGATTTGTTTGTTTGTTTATTTGGGGGGCTGTTTTTGTTCCTCCCCCCAACGCCACCCCCCACCAACCTGTACGTTCACATCCTCCTCCCTGCCTTCCCAGCTAGGGGCAGGAACTGACCCGCATTAGCACCGACTTCAGCTCCAAGTTGGGAACACACGGCGCATTTGGGGTTTTCCTTTTTTTTTTTTTTTTTTTTTTTTTTTTTTTTTTTTTTTTTTTTTTTTTTTTTTTTTTTTTTTTTTTTTTTTTTTTCCGGGATGTGGGGGAAGATGTCCACGCGATACCGTGTGGAAGTGCAGGAGGCGGCCAGGCAGGCTTCCCTGAACGTGCCCTAATTTTGAAAGCAAGTGATGAACAGAAAGAAAACAGGTCGGAATTATTGGGGGGGGCGGGGGGGGGAAGGAGGCGGGAAGGAGGTACTTCGGTAGGAACGAAGTGTGTGACTGTGGCTTTGGGTCTTCCATGGCCCACGTCGAGAGACGGCGCCTGGACACACGTAGCTGTGGGGGTTCCGCTGTCCCGGCCGGCGCGGCGGAGCCCCGGGCACGCGTGGGCGCCGCGGAACCTCGTCCTTGCGGGCGCCCGGCCCTTCGCGGGTGGGCAGAGGGGCTGGCCCGACGGCTCGGGCCCGGGGGGAAACCCCTGCTCCAGAGCCCACCCCGGCCTTCCCCGGGCAGCCTGCGGGCTCCTCGGGGCCGGCTCCCCCCGCCGTCCTCCCTCCCTGCCTCCCTCCCGTGCAGTGTCGGAGGTCTGAGCGGTACCGGCACGTTCGGCATCCCCCTCTAAGGACAGCCCTGTCCCCCGAGGACATTGATTTGCGGGAAGCTTAAGGCTGGGCCCTGTCAGCAGAGGGGCTGCCGCTGATAAGGATCCCACCGCGGCAGCTATGAAGAGGTTTTCTCCTCTGACAGGTGCCTGACAGGGCTGGCCGGGAAGAACTGCTGACCTGTCTAAAGAAATATATCTGCGTCTCCCGGAATGGCAGGACAGATGGTGCCCGTTCGCACCGCGGCGACTTCTCTCGATGGCACACACCGAGCGGAGCTGATGAGTGGTTTGTTTTTATGGCAGAGAGGTAGCGATGCCCTCGGACATCCCGTGGCAAGGGCTTGATGGGAAATGTCCGCTCCCGTACGGGCGCGGGAGCCACCGAGGCGCGTACCGGGAGGGCAGGGGGGCAGGGACACGCCTACACGGACCTGCCGCAGGATCGCCGAGGAAAGGGGCTTTCGGCACCCGTGCCACAGCCGCGGCCCCAGTTCCCTCCAAACTGGTTCTGAAAGTCGTTCCCCCTCGTCCCCTCTCCCCTAGGCGGAGGAGCCCCGGCAGCGCCGGGCCGGGCTCCCGCTGCCTTTGTGCCGCCCGCGGGGCCGCGCAGGAGCCCGCGTCAGGCAGCGCACGGGGAGGCAGGGCCGCCGAGCCCTCTCGCCCTGAGCCGCTCTCCCTGCCGAGGCCCCGCTGGGGACAGCCTGGGCGCGGACACGCGGTCCCGGCCCCCCCTGTCCCCCCGGGCCCGGCGGCGGCTCCCGGCCAGCCCGGCAGTCCGCGCTCTGCCCCCCGCGCCCGGCTCCCGCGGCTCCCGGGCGGCGCGCAGCCCGCCGCGCTGGTCCGTCCGCACACGTTTCCAATCTCATGGCTCATAAACTATTAGCGAGGGGATTTCATTATTCACCTTCCGTATCTTGCAAAGGAGAAAGGGGGAAAAAAAAGGCAAACCAACAAAACACGCAGTCCTGGTAACAGCGAGACCGGGCCGGGTTTAAATCCCAGCGCCTGCCCAGGCTGAGGGCTCTGGGCTCGGCTCGGGGCTCGGGGCTCCGCCGAGTTCCTCCCTCCGGCGCTGGGCTCCGGCCGCGGCTGCTTGTCCCGGAGGGACTGCGGCGGTCAGCCTCGGCCGAGGGCAAGGCAAAGCAAGGCAAAGCAAAGCAAAGCAAAGCAAAGCTGTGAACCGCGTTTTACCGGCCGCGGAGAAAATATTCCAGAAGAAAGAATAAAATCTTGGGGACGAAAGGGGCGCGGGGCGGGGGGGCAATCTGCTTGTTTTCCTTAGTTTTTTTTCTTTTCTTCCCCCCCCCACCCCGCCCGCCTTTTTCTGCACTATATACACTGATAACACTGGGAGTCCTTTAGCTCTGCCTGGGAATGTGACAGATCGCCCTCCGGGGCGTGCAGCACAAGCGCTCCGCGGAGCTTTGGCCAGAGGCCGGGGCGCGGCCGGGCGGGGGCTGCGAGGGGCCGGGGGCAGCCGGGGGCAGCCCCGCGCCTCGGCAGGGCGCCTATGGAAACACAGCACCCCATCCAGGGAAAGTTACTGACAGCCTGGATGAGATGAACTCAAGTGTTAATACAGCCAACTTTGTTTCTTCCTTTCCCTTCCTTTCATGGTTTTTTTTTTTTTTTCATCTTTTAAGAAATAGACTGCGAAGAAGTTTAGACCACGGGGTAATTATAAAAACCAATATAGGGATTTTGAAAGAGAGACCCACTGCACAATTTTATACCGAGGAGCAAAATATTCTGGCGAAGTCTGGGGTCATCACCTACAATACAGCAATGTTCCCTCCCTGTTTAATATACATGGTGTGGGAAATGGAGGGAAAACATAGCTAGCACCTGTAGTGTCAAAGGAAAAAAAAATAAATTTAGTACATCGTATTTTGGGGCTATTTTGCAGGACATTCTTCAAAAATAGACCCATATTTAATTATAGCTCTAATGATTTCCTCTATGCGACTGCTAGTTAATAGTAAGGAGGAAATGGGGTTTCTATACAGTTTTTGCATTTTGGTATCTTTAAAAAAATAGTAATTTTCTCATGTGTTAATAGCGCATGTGGGACTGCAAGTGACCAACGCGGACCAACTTTTAATTAACACACTGACCTGCCGAAGAAGCAAAACTCCCTTGAACAAACAAACAAAAAAAGTGTGCATATACACACACCGCCATATCGGAATGACCCTGGGAACCCCAGGGCTCTCCTTGCGCTTTCTGCAGGGGGGGGGGGTGATTTCCCGGAGGGCCGAGGAGCTGCGCAGGTCCCGCGCCCGCCGCCTCCTCTCGCAGCCCCGCTCGAGCGGCGGCCCCGGGCGGGGGAGGCGGAGCGGGCGGGGCGCTGGGACCGGAGCCCCGGAGCGGCGAGTGCGGGGAAAAGGCCGTGGAAGAAAGGCGGAGGATTTGGGCTCTATGGGAGGTGTGGTACAAACGCCATGAGGGGGTGAACACAAGCTCACGCGTGGGTGCTACAAGCTCCAGAGCCTGTTCGGCAGCTCCTCCACACGAAGCACAAAGAGAGGTCAGTCAGCAGCCTGAAGGATGAACTCCTTTTCTTTCTGCTGATGCCTTGTCAATGCTTTGTTTGTCTTATTTTTCCCCTTCATGGTTAAATTAAATATGGTTTTAAAATTATTATTTTTTTTCCATTCACTACACACTTCAGGCAGGCTGGATGCAGCCCCCACCCCCCCAAAACTGGCACTGGAGTACGTTACTGCCGAGTTACACTTTAACTTCTCTGCAGGTAATAATTAAAGACCTTCTTCTACATCTCTCTCCCCCACAGAAACACCGAGGCTCCCTTTCACAATAGATTATATTGATCACACACACGGTCACACTCTCCTCGGAGCCGCCATGTGCGAGCTGCTCTCAATTCTGTGCAATTCCATGCAACTTTTCCCAGATCTTCTCCCATTCTTTTCCCGAGATGAAAGGTTTATTTAGGGTTGCATTTCTATGAACGCTTTCAAATCCCCCCAAGGGGAAGCTCCATGTGCAAAAGGGGACAGCCAGTCACTCAGATGCACACCTACAGGCTTTGGCCGTAAGTCTGAATTTTGTTCCACAGTTGCATTTTGTGTGAGTTTAAAGATAAGAGATACAGAGGGAACAAAGTCATCTGACATCAGTAATGGAGTATCTCTGTCTAGTGAGAAGAACCCAAACTTTTTTTCACTGGTGACACCTTCCAAAGAAAACCTTCAGCCTTGTCCTAACAGCCATACTGAAAGTTTTAGGGGCTCTGAGTTGCTTGAGATCACAAATGAATCTGCCAGTGAAGTCAGGCACACACCTGATATCAGCAGAGGGTCAAGAGCTGGCCAGTTCCAGCTGGGCCCGCATTTGATTTACTTCAGGCTGTTAAGATGTATGCTGCGGTGTTTTGATAAGAAAAAAGGAGTCAGCAGTTTGATTTGGCAATTCTTTCTTTTTTTTTTTTTTTTTTATTTTTTTCCCCTCTGTAGAGAGCCGCAGTTTAAGCTGAGGAATTTGTTGTTGCTGGTGGGATGGTTTTTAGTGGAGGTTTTTGGTCTGCATGGGGCTATCTCATTTCATTCTGTTAACACTTAACTGTGTTTCTCACTCTCCCAAGTGAGCCAGACTGTGGCATGAACTTTTATGCAGCTTGTCTACCTCAGGCCTCCAGCATCTCTGGCCCGTGCCTTTGCTGGGGTTCACCCCAGCCACAGAACTTGGAGCAACAGCAAAGGCAGTGACCAGCACTCAGTGGGTCACACCAGCAACCTGCTTGGTCTTGCTGGAGCCCTACCACAGCCTTCCCCTCACACCTCTCTCTTCCACAGGGCCTTGTCCCTGAGTTTCATCAGATGCCCCTGAAATATTTCAATTTGGGGTTTTTTATACTGTACTGATGTACAGGCTGAGTGTGGAGGCTGCTTGCTCTCAGCTGAATTAAACTATTATTCGAAGTTATCTCCGGCACCTGCTGTGCCCTCTCTTACAGCCCCCCAAACTTTTGATCACAGAGTTAAACCACAGGAATTACACCAGGGATGTTATCTCAGACGTGCGTGTCTGTGCAGTGTAAGGAACACCTGCCATACTCCAGGCCAGAGGACCATTGCACAAATGACACCCTCAGAGGTGGCACCAATGGGTGCATAAATAGGAGAATAAGGAGCAGATCAGGATTTTTTTTAAAAATTGTATCCCTGGTTTTTCTTTTCCTTTCCTCTTATTTTAGTTTCTCTGCCTCTAGAATAGGGAAGTAAGAGTCACTGACCCTATTGCCTTTCCGTGAGGCAATTGGTGTTTGAAAAAAACCCAGAAATCCTCAGAGGACATAATCTCTGATAATGTATATTCTAAGGTAGATGTGCTGCCATTCCCTGTACTGGAGTTGGCAAATATTTCTCAGCAGAGACCACATTTTCTGTTGCATGTAGCTTTAGAAAAAACATCATCACTTAGGCTGAAAACTGATATGCTGACTGTCTGTACTGGGCAGATTATTTTGAAAATACCTGCCAAAACAATTTGTCCATTTCCAAGAACAAGGTTATGGAAAAATAAACAGTTTTGCTCACACTAAAATGGAAACTTTTTTCCTTTGAAATGCTCTGCTGCCCTCAGGCTTTGAAGCACAGTCTCAAAATGTGACCTTTTTTTTATTTAAAACATGCTTTTCCCTCTCTGTCTGAAGATTTATCTAAATGTGTCTAACTTACAAATATTAGAAGTTGTGTCATGAACAGATGGCCAGCAGTGATTTCTTTTATTCTAGCAGGAAAAAGGCATTGCTGAAGGTTGGCCCTCTCTGCAAACAGAAGCTTGAGGATACAGTGGTGAGGCTAGAGTTCCACTTGAATCCCCACACCCAAGTTTCCCCCCTGAGCCTGAGCTTTGGCGCAGAATCTGAGAGGCAGGAATCCTATCTCTCCTCAGCTCCAAGTGATTTGAAGGTTGTGTCAAGAGGAAAGGTCTCCTCATGAATACAACAGAGAGGAAAAAACCATCCAGCCTGTGACAGAGCAGGTAACAGAAGCAGCCAAGGCAGCCAGAGAGAAAAGCTGGGACTGGTGTTTGGAGGCAGGAGCCTGGGACGGATTAGGTAAGGAGACACAGAGGCTGTGCAGAGAGAGCGGAGAGAAACCATTCTGTCGAGGAGCCTGGAGGGCAGAGAGGAGGGCAAGGCTGGAAAAACCAACTAATGTTGTCAGCCAAGAGCAAGGATGCTTAATTGCAGGATGTCCAGAGTAGCTGGGCTGAATTTCATTTGAAACATGGTAGAAATTCTGAAAGTCAAAATGTGGAGGTTTTTTCCACTATTTATAGCTGATGCAGTTTAGCTACATAATTAATGCTTTTTATTTGGAATAGAGTCTGCTTTCTAATGCTGAGAAAGAACTGACCTTCAAGAGAAGTGTTTCTGAGATGATTCAAAACATATTTTAATTTGTGTGTGTGTGTGACCACTGAACTAAGGAGATGTGTTATATATTCAGCACCAGCCGCCACATCGTGGATGTTCGGGAAATGACTAACCTGAGGGGTTCAGAGCACCAGGATACATGACCACACAGATTATATTCCACAAATTTCCTGAAGCAGAAACGAAACCCTGCAAGGTACCCTTCCTCTGGGAGCAGATCAGTACTTTGTAGTTTTTGTTCACTGGATTCCTGTCTAATTTGTCACAGAGCCTGGTACAGCTCATGTACAAGGCAGTAAATTACAGGGAGTGAAAGCAGGACTTCGTGGCAGAGCGGTTGCTGAATTTCACCTGCTGAATTTGCTTCCATTCCCCTTCCACCTCAGAGATTCTACAATGTGGGGAATGTTGCCTCAAGAGGCAATAATTAATTGAGATTTTCATATGATGAGGGCCCACCTTAGAATTCTGGGGTCTGGAGGGCTGAAGTGAATCACTCACTTCACATGGACTAGGCCAAGTGATGCAGAATGGCAAACAGGATGAAAAATCAAGTAGATGCTATCTCTAACTGGATACCCAAAATTAGCAGGCATTTTGTATTTTAATCTCATTTGTTTGGAACAGAGGTTTATAAAAAGGATAGGATGGTATAATCCCTTCAGTTTCAGGCTGTATAAAAGAAGCACCCAGATGCTATAGCATGGTAGGTAGAGGAACAGGAAAAGAACAAGATTAGGATTTATATATCCCAGATATGGGCCCATGTAGGTAAATTTAACACTGGAAATAACTCCTGAGGAAAGCTTTTCCTATGCCCTACTCTGCAAGACAAAGGGTTGTTTGTGAAGAAGATCAAGCAGAAAAGCCCCACTGCCCTGTCAAATTTTGTTCATATTTCATGCACAAGAGCAGATGAAACAAAAGCTTTGTAAAGTTATCTGTGAAAAGGGGGAAGGAGAGAGAGGAAAAAAGAGAGAAACAAGCCCAGGGTACCAGACATCATGGACATAAGGTGCTGACCCAGAAGAGACTAAAAGTGTGTGTCTGTACTGGTGAAAGCACTTGTGTATGGGGACACTTCACATCAGGTGTATGCCATAGTGGCTTGCCTTTTGGTTACTGCACAGTCTCTTTCCCTTTGTTTCTTGGAATTTTTTCTCTTACATAGTCTGAATTTTGAGGAAATATTTTGTTTTTCCTAGAAAATTCCTCGTCATCTCCTAGTACGTGGCGGTGTAATGATAAAGCGCCTGCACAAGGGATTGGTCTGGAGCAATGTGATTGGCTTTCATTCTCTCACCTGCTACTGGCTTAAAATGTTTATAGACACTGAAATACTCTTAATTCGTGTGTGTCCTAGCAAAGTTGAGCATAATAGCAAAAGGACAACCAAATAGGAGAGTCCAAGTACTTTCTAACTTTTTTCATTTCTCAATAAACACCAGTTTAACTCCTTTTTTAGTGGGTAGAACTGAAACCTATTCATTTGGAACTGGCCTAGAATCTTAAAAGTATTTCAGGGGAGTGGATTTAACACTAACAGACTGGCATAATTCTGGCTGGATTTAAACAAACAACAGAGAAAAAACCCTACTCTTAAAGTTCTGCCTTTCTGTTTTCTATGCTAGAATATAGAAGAGCTCCAGAATCTCTTCTTTTAGTCACAGATAGGAAGTGCCCTCACCAGGCACATGGTTCTGACCTCAGCTGGAGGATCCTTGGCCTGGAGTCAAGCAGTCGCTGCACTCACTGAAACAGCCAAATTAATTGTCTGCTTAGCCATGGATTAAAATTCATTCACTGATCCAAGACAGTAAGTGAGACAATAATTTGCTGCTCCTACTTTGTTTCACAGCAGATTCTCATTCAGAATAAACCTGCAGTTCAGCATCAGGTTTTTTTATCCAACAGTAACCACGGTGGCATCGTAAAATTGTACCTCCAATAACTTCAACAAGTAGGAAAAATAAATGCAGATGTAAAAAGAGAAAACTCATCCTGTTTTTAGTAGCACAGAGACTGCATGAGAGCAGAGTACAAAGATAGCTTCAGGAGTCCTGATGCAATCAGCAGTTACCATTATTTTAAGTGGTAACTTGCAACAAATAAAATGTCATTTCCTCTGAGCCAAAGACCTTTACAGCACTGCCTTTACCACCACAGCCTAACTCTTTTCTTCTCTAACAAACCACAGGCTTGATTTAGAGAGTAAATTGCTGAATGCTTTCTAGAGACCTCAAATATGTGAAGTACCCAGTGCATAAAAGAGAGCAAAACTGACCTGGTGGAGAAAAGAGCCTCTTCCCTGTTCCTGCTCACATTAGGTACTGTGCTTGGATTTCCAACAAAGCAATGTATGCTTCCAAGTCCGTCACTTTTAAACCAATATACAAGGCAGAAAAACTAATATAATCCTAATTATGCAATGCAAAGGTGACCATCTGGCTGCTCAGGGATTGCATTTGACCCAGATAACAGCAAATGTTTTTTGTATCGGAGGCAAAAATTTAGGTGTGACATCCACATCTCTCTTTTTATCATTGATAATGACAAAACAATTTCAAGATGTAGTACAAAAGTCATGTTGATGGAAAACAATCTCCTGCTGTATGTATATCCTATACACCATCAGACTCTTTGCAGAGCAAGATTCCACTCATCATGGCCAGTAATAATAGAACAGAAAAAAAAAAAAAAAGCTTTCCTCAGTGTATCTGACCAAGTCAAAGATCTGGTATTCATGTCAATAAAGCTTTACTATTGCTTGTGATGATAATCCTGTATCAATCCCACCCCTGAGGTGGCTATAACTCATTGTGAATGAATAGAACATTATATAAAATTATGTACCTGCTTTGATGTACAGTAATCTGACTGTATCTCTATGTGATGCAAAAGGCCCCCAAACAACAGCAGGGGTGGTCTCAATAAATCATTTGAGTATAAATTTAGCACTCATTGCAATAGCACTGCAATATTTCATATTTCACATGTTCCAAGGGAGAGGGTTTGTGCATAAATACACCAATGATATAACTGACTCGGACACTCCCAGTGTGAGTGTGGAGAGAAGAGTAAAATTAAAGTTTATTCTGATTTTCTGGGTATGAGGATGGTTTTTCCACTAGCAGTGGCTGCTCCATCCATCACACAAGTTCAAAAACTCCACACTCACCCACCCATATCACCAATACATTGGAAAAGAAAGGCAGAGTTGTCTGGGAAGGTAAATTTAGAATGAGGACGATATTCTGGCCCTGCTGTGTGGCCTCAGTCCTGGGGAAGGTTTGCCAAGAGGTAAAGAGAAGCCTTTGCCCAGGCAAGAGCCAGCCTCTCTAAAGGCAGATGAGCACTGGTCTCTCACCAAATTCAATTTGTCGAAAAGAGCTGCAGTGTTTAAACTGCTTTTGTGGGGTGATTTTTCCCTTTTTTTTCCCTCCAGGATTACTCCACTTTTCTGAGGGTGAGGAGGATATGCAGGCTTAGTTGGGACACTTAGCAGAGGAGACAGAGAAGTGGTAAATGCTTGACAAAAAGCAGCTTTAATTTGTGACTCTTAGTAAGTTTTCAGATTAGCTTTCCCTTCAAAAAATGGAATAGCTTTTAAGCTAAATATCCATTATAAAATATATTGACAATAACAGAAGTGAAAATTCTGCATATTTGAACTCTCACTATTTAAGGGAAGCTCCTGTGAAAGCAGACATTGCATGCATTCACTGCAACAGACACTAATATTTTGTTTTGTACAGAATATAGAGGACAACAGTGTGCAGAAAGGCCAGTAAGCCACCATCTTCTGCATGGACAAAAGGCAATGACAATGAAGAAGGTAAAGGGTGTAGAATTGCATGGAGGGGGCTGATGCTGAAGATCAAACTTCATCTTTACTGATAAGTAAGGATGTTGAGATGAATAAAACCAGAAATTAATTCTCAGCCATCATACAGATCCTCAACACTATCCTATTTTAATGATCTCATAAGTTCTCTGCACCTGAAAAATATGTATTTTATTTAAGTAACTACACACTTATTTAATTCACCTTCCTAACAAATGAACACACGTTGTGTATTTGCTTTGCAGGCTCACTTTTCCTTAATACTGAGGATCATACAGTTAATGCTAGAGTATTCATATGAAAAGCTAGGGAAGAACATTACCAATAAACAAAATCTAAAATGAATTAAACTCTTGTTTGATTCAGTGCAAGAATAAAGAACAGCAGTACACATATTTAGAGTCATAAATGTACCAACAATCTTAATTGAACTAGTATTTTTAGGCATGTGACTGAATCGAGTAATGGGCCGGAACAGAGCCTATAATCAGTAATGTTGTATTCAGACACTGTTTGAAGATAAGCAGATGGGTAAATTTAAACGCAGAAAAATAGATTTTTAGCCTAATAAATTTGCCTCCCAGAGTATCTTTTTTACTGCTTGGCAGTATGTTATTGTGGTGGGACTGTCACACCTATTAATCTGAAAGTGCACTGGATCCTCTCTTCAGGAATAAGTTTTCTTCTGTGCATATTTATATCCTCCACAGCCTTGATGGAGAAACTTGCATTTATCTTGAAACAGATGGATATCAAATCCAACTCTTTCTTTCGATCAGAATGTATTAGAAATTGCTCAGATGTACCAGTGCCTTAGATAAAAGAGATTCAGACCTTTCCTTTTGTACTTGTCTCACCCAGCAGAGAAATTATGCCCTGTAAGCTCCGCAGTGATGGGCTGCTGGGGCTGGCTTCCCTAAGCTCCAGTGTGCAGCTACAGAGCTGTCCTCTCCTGAAGGCAACTTGGGCCATGATTCTTATGTCAGGTGCCCTGACCTGTCTTTTGGGGCAACCCCTTTGCTCACAGCAGCTGCACCCTCACACCTACTCCTGCGGCACAGACTGCAGCATCTGTTTAAGGAGGAATTTTTAAAAAAATAGAAATCCCTCAATGGCTGGACAAGCATTCTCTGGCTTCTCCCAAGCTTCAGACACCACCATGCAAAACAAACCAAAGCTGGCTCTGTGAGTGTTCTTTCACAAGCCATGAGAACACGAAAGCTTTACTTGTTGACCAGCAGGTGCCATGCTGGGATTGTACCAATGGTCTGCCTACACCAGTCTGCCACCTCCTCACGAGCCAGAATCAGAATCACACATGTCCAGGAAAAATGTTGGAGCAGCACCACAATGAAGTGGAACTGACCTCCTGGAGGGACTTTGGTTTTAAGAGTCAGTGACTCTTTGTTCAGCCAGGAGAAAATACAAATGGCTTTTACTCACAGTTGAATCAGAAGTGATATATTAATGTGAAGGTGCTCAGAAAAGAGTGTTTATAGTGTCAAGACCGATTTCTAAGAAGCCAAGATTTTCAAGGCTGTGTGAGCACAATGGCACGTTTCTCTTCCTGTTCATTTGTTCTTCCTTATGAAACAATAACTTCCTACAGCAGCAATCAAGAACAAGGTGAATTTTACATTCACCTAAACCAAATGCATTTGAGAAGAATAAATTAGGGAATTTTGTTAGCTTTAATGCAAAAGATTGTGTTTCTGAAGTCTTTATCATTTTATTCCTGCAGAGGAATTAAGAAGATGACATGATTAGCAGGTTAGAAAAATACCTGTGGAAGTGCCAGTCACTATAACTGTTTGATGAGCATGATACTTATGGAATAGATAAGAGGGTTTCTGATCTGGCACTTAAAAGATTTACAACTTGCAAACACTTTGGGGAGTTCCATTGATTTAACTGGATCTTGAACGTTGGCAACAACAAACCAGGGCTGAAAACACTAAAAGTTCTGCTTGTGGATAGCCCAGTCATCTGATGCTGCTTGCTTTGGGGCCATGGTTAATTGTTAACACTTTGGGGACAAGCCAGTGACCCTGTGTTCTTTCTCAGGAATGTATGACCCATTCACCAGCAACCAGTTTGTACTGAATGCCCACTAGACTGGAATATTTTGGTGTTTGAAGACGCACTCAGCTCCAACTTTTCTGTGTTGCTACTGACTTTTCATCAGACATCCTGCTTTATGGAATACTGTCTCATCCTGCTCTAGAGTGATGAATGCATTGAGCTGTGGGGAGAGTTTGTAAAAGCTAAAGATCACTCAAGGAGAAATTAAATGGCTTTTGATTATAATTTCTTATTAGGTTTAAGAAACTGCTTTAATGAAATCAAGATGGAACACTTTGGATGCAGCAAAGTTATGACTTTAACTTGAAATAACAACAGAAATATTTAAGAATAAATAAATTAGGACATTGTAGAAATATGATTAAGACCAGTGCAACTAGTAATAAAACTGAAAAAGAGACATACTTATTCCAAGTTTAATTTATTTGTGGCTAGCAAGTTTTAATTAAAACAAATCCTATTTGCTGCGTATTTACCAATTTATCATACAAGGACCATAAAGTGGAATTATATTGGGAGATTTATTTTGTGGCTGGCTGTTTTTCTCTGCTTCTGTGTTCATGTCTAAATCATGAAGAGAAAATGAGACCACTAGCAAAATCCAAATACTTTATTTAAAACAAAATGTGTAATTGTTCAGAAATAGACTATTGACTTTCACTGGGTTAAACAGCTCATGTACTGATTAGGCTTGAAGCTATAATTGTTCTTGTCACCCAAACTCTGCTCAGTCAATATCTTTTTATCATATACATTTTTAATCACATATTAATAAACAAGAAGGTGTGCTTTATTGATGGCTGGATTAGTTTATTGACCAACTCAACAACTCTCTCTATAGTTTCTGAACACAGAAACAAGGTCAATGTGTAAAGATGAGGAATAGTACATTCACCATCTTTAATATACTTCAATCTGGCAGTGTACTCCCCTTCTTACAAATGCTGCAATATAGTTTCTCCAGTTCTTCTAGAAATTATATCATGTTTGAAACAATCTCACTGTTCAAACACATTTTGGCTTTAGTCTCAGGAACTTTAGACTTCTAAGAGCTTCAACTTATTATTTTTTTTTGTTACCATCACACTGAGCTTTTTTTTGACCTTTGGGAATTCAAGTTTTCAGATACTTGTAGATTCTTACCAAGTATTTTCTAATTACTTCTATTTTGGAAAATACTGATGGAAAACTTTCAAATTCTCCTAACTGATAACTGCCTTCATCCTTCTAATCAGTTCTTGTAAGTTTTTTCCTCTGTGAATTGTTATTGTGAGTATTCTCCTTGAGGTGCAGGCTTGAAATTATGGCCTCTGAAACAACTGTGTGAAATTAATGATTAAAATAATAGAATGGGGTACTAACCTACCAGTGTGTATTCTTTTCCTGTCAGAAAAACTTGTGCATAGGAGCTCCCATTCTACACCCCCTCTTTTGGTTTTAATTATTGCTTTTATCTTTCAAAGGAATGGAAAGTGGAATAGAAATAGATCTTTTTATCGGGATCTCCATTTTTACAAAACGCTGTTTTGCAACAGAAAAGTAATAAATCGAAAATATGTTGATGACTCTGCCTGTCAGGCACTCACATGATCACCTAAACCCAAAAGTCATGTGGAAAAACAGCTGACTGGCAGCACACACTGCTCCTCAGCCGGAAACAGAGACGAAGCATGTTTTCAGCCTGAAGTTTTTGGTCTCTAACCCTTCCACATGCTTTTCTCCTTAAGGTGTTAGGTATGAGGTCAATCACTGCAGTATCACATACCAGCAGCTCTGATTTTACCAGGGGCTCATGCCTGAATAGTTTAGGTGATGAGATGCATGGAAAAAAGGTCTGGCTCGACTGTTTCTAAAATCACATGCAGAGGCACTATTGCTTTGCTTTCTCCCTGTGCAGCTCTCCACATGCCTCTCAAATAAGCTCTGTTCCCCACTATGGATTACAGCTCACAGTAAAGAGAGGCTGTCTGAAGAGGTCTCTGTATTTCTTTTTTTCCCCACCCAGAAATAGTTTTGTCTCCCAGAGTATATAGTTAACAGCTTTGGGTTTTTTTTTGCAAATAGATTAATTTATTATCTAACTACATTTCTGCTCCCTCCTTTTATGCTACTGATTGTATTTACATGTTGTTTCAGGAAGAGGTAAAATATCTCAGTACTATCCAGTAATGTTTTTCTGTGCCTTTGTCTCTGGAATTTAAAAGATATGTCAATTTTATCCTTTTTGTGAGTGCTATGCTATAATCCTCAGGCTGCCAGTCAAAGAAAACACTCAAATATACCAAAGTATAAGAATCTAGCCTAATGATGTAGAGAAAGCTGCTAGTGTAGTTATTAAACACCAACCAGTGACCCCCCAGGCACTTCAGTTTTAAATGGGGAAGTCTGAGAAAGCAACTGAAGAAGAGAGGATCCTTCACTCCACTAACACCTCAAAATACTGTGAAAGGGAAACAGAGACAACAGCAGAGGGTCAGGCTGAACTGCTCATTACCACAAGGTCTTCTCAAGAAACAAAAGGTGTTACAGAAACACATCTAAAGCAAGAGCAGGCTACACTCCTGTGGATGAATAAACTGCAAACCCATTCATATTCACATGAGCATTGGCCCTGTTAAAGCACCGAGTGCACTGAGATGTGTAGAAGTTCTGGTCATGCAAGGTAAAGCTTCCCAGAGGCACCCTTTAATTGGTCTCATTTTCTCTGCCAAACATCATCAAAGTTTCAGATGTTCAGGCCAGGTCTTGTCACTTTACTATTTCATCACTTTTTGGATTACTGACTCCCAGTATAAATGTTCTCAAACGTATTTGCACCCTGTATGTTTTTCTACCTTTCACATGCACACTTCCTTCCCCCTAAGAGCCTTGATTAATTCCTAAGTAGAGAAAGGAAAATTATGGAGTGCGAACTACTATAAACCCCACAAGGTAAATGGTTGTCCAGATAGTTTTTAATTTCAAGGGCAGACAGAGGAAATTTTCATAACCCTTTAGGAACACAGTCCCCTCTACCTAATTTCTGGCCTTTTTAAGAAAAAAGGCCTGAAAACACCAGAAACCCCATAAATTATGCAAGCTGTGAATAGTACATGCTGCTCCCTATGTTGATGTGTAGGAAGTATATGGAGTGAGGCAAGCAAAAACATTTCTGGGAAAGTTGTTATTAAAGGGAAGGCAACTACTAGAGCCAGTTTATGAAATGATTGAAATGAGTACTATGCACAATGAATAGGCTGATTTCCATGGTAGAAACACACCAAACCATGCCAGCGTGGGCTGACTCACCACAAATAGGTGGGTTTGACTCTTGGCTCTGACACTGACTTATTGCACGGCCTCAGGCAAATCCCTAAACATTTGGTTTTAGTTCTCCATTTATATGATTTGGATAATACTTACATACCTGAAGGGGATACTTTAAGATACAATATGTTTAAGATACTACAAAGATTTTAAATGCTGTAACATAGCTAAGCCTCATTAACACCGTCAGACTAAAATAAACACTGGATGATTTAGGTAATGCTGTACATGTTCTTGGAACTGGGGAACTTCACTGAACAAAGAGCAAAATCTTCAAAGAGCCAGAGGAAAGGGAAGGTACAGCCTCTTGTGAAGGTGAAGCACTTTGCAAGGGTGGGTGAATTCGTAGGGGAAGAACAAGTTTGTTAATAGGCAAGAGTTCATCCTTCATTAATTATTGAAGTGGTTGGACAGTGCTGAAAGGCAGCACATGCTCAGGGCTGGGTGAAGAAAACAAGAATCATAGCCTCAGTTACCCCTTGTATTGGTATTGGAGCTAGAGAGGACTTTGCCAAGGAGAGACCTGAGGATTTATTTTTATTTCCTATATCATGTAAAAACACAAATGTCAAAAGAAATCCTCTCTGTTCAGACCTTCCTCTGCTGTCAGGAAGGGGAGATGGTTTTATTCAAAACAGCATGAGATGCTCTGAGAGTTCCCCAGGACTGAATCATGAAGAAGGATGATGCTTATCCTGTTGAACTTTTCAGCAGGGAAGAAGTCTGGGCATGTTGAGGGAAGGGTTGGAAATCCCTCTAGATGAAAAGGGCCCAGTAAAGCCACTGGGAAGAGAGCTTGTCCTTTGGTGACTGCACTAACTTACTGCAGTGAGAGCAAAGTCAGAGCCCCCAGAACTCTGCTGGAGACTCTGGGCCTGCCATCAGTGTCCTGAAATCCTTAACCACAGAATGAGATTAGTTTGTGTTGGAAGGGACCTTAAAGATCATCTAGTTCCAACTTCCCTGCTAGACCAGGTTGCTCAGAGCTCTATCCAGCCTGGCCTTAGCACACTTCCACCCAGGACAGCTTGTTCCAGTGCCTCACCACCTTCACAGTAAAGAACTTCTTTCCATTATCTGATTTAACCTTTCTCCCTTTCAGTTCAAAGCCATTCTCCTTTGTCCTATCTCCACATGCCCTTGCGAAAAACATCCCTCTCCAGCTGTCCTGGTCCTGTAGCTCCCTTTATGGCAGCTGGAAGGTGCTAAAAAGTCTCCCTGGAGCCTTCTCTTCTCCAGGCTCAAAAACCTGAACTCTCTCAGCCTGTCTTCATCTTAAGCCCCACTTACACCAGAAGGAATGCATTTTTGGGCTCACCCAAAGAGAGGCAAATCCCACACACAGAATATCAGATAAGATAAAACAGCAACATTAGCACTTCTGAGGTTTCTCCCCCCCACTTTTTTTTTTTCATCCTCTAAAGTTTTTTTCCACCCTTAAAGGCCTTAGTGAAAAAACCCACATTCTTAAAAAAAGGGTGGAGGGAAAGCCTGGAAGCATAGAGAGTGACATAATAGGATGTGAAATCAGGTTAGCTGCTCTAAAAGTAGGAGGGAGTGGTTTGAAGTGAGCAAGGAAGAGGAGGAGAAGCTGAAGTGGAGGTCTTGGAGTGAGTGAAGTGCAGTCAGAAGCAGGAAAAAAAGGGATTTCTTTTGGTCAGTGGTAGGGAGTAGGTGAAACTGCAGCAGCCAGGTTTCAAGTGTTAAGAAACGAGAATTATGACAATCATCTGTTCTTTTCATTAAAAACATTTGTAGTAAGCCTGAGAAAACAAGTTGAGGGGCCAGTGCTTTCAAAGGATCTCCAACCTTTGGGGGTAAACCTCAGTCCTGTTTACTGGTTTGACTGGAAAGGACTAACAGCCAGTCCTGTCTCCAGACCAGTTCTACCGTCATCCCGCTCTGAATGCCCACTCAGGTTGAAAATGTCCTGTTCTGGAGCTTTTATTGCCCAGGTGAATCCCACCGGAAGGAGACCTGACTGTCACCTCTGAGACTGCCCAGCAGTGTGAACCAAAGGGTGGCAGGTGGAGAAACCTGGGAGACTTTGTTCCAAAGAGCCCTTCTGCTCCTGAAGAGAGAGCTCTGACGGGCACACTCCAACAGTGTGGCATGTATGATAAGCTAGGCTGGACTTGTCTCGCATCCCACAGTGACACCAAGGCCATTTCTAAGTTGCTGGCACAGGGTGCCCCACAACTCCTTGGGAGATGTCACCGAACTGGGCAATTTGGGTTTTTCACTCACCACAACTATTTTTGTGTCTTATTTACTGCTTGTGACAATCCTAAAGATGGAGCTGGGTCTAGAACACAGTTTGAGACACTGCCTCACTGCTGGCTATAAAACTGTTGCCTGTATCAGAAAACAAAAGTATTTTTACCTTGTAAACTGGTAAGTTCTCTATAGATACACATCCATTGAGACACACAAAATCAAATTCATATTAAACTAGCAAAGATGATCCATTTTTACTATGTCCACAGACCACAGAACACTTTTTTCCAAGAAAAGTTGAGTAAATCACAGAGCTTTCTTAAGGAGACTTTTCTCCTGTTCTTCAGAAAGTCCTTAACGTGACATCTGTCCCTGCACTGTCACCTCCTTTAAAACTAACAAATGCATGACAGATAGTACAAGATTTATAAATTAAAGAAACCCACCCCTTTTAAGTAATATTCTTTAAATCTCAGTTTCTGACAGTCCTCCTATTTGCTCAGTAACTGTAATAGGCGTATTTTTCAGAAAATAGTGAATAAAAACTGACAAGCTATCGGGGGAATCTGAATGCATAATTGATAGGGGCATAAATTAATATGATTAGGCCTTTATTGGGTGCCACTGCTGCCAAACCTACAAAAGGGGCATGGAATAAAACATGGCTATGTTCTCGGGGCTGATAGACATCAATATGTAATGCATATTATCTCAAACCTTCTCATGTAGTCTGCTTATGACAGCACTCAACCTAATTGAAATTTTTATCTTTCTGTTGCATACAGACAGTTTTGACTAGCTGCTTCCAGGGAAAAGAGAGAAATCCAAATGACCCAAACCAAGATTTCTCTGTAGAGGTATATACTCTTCTTGCAAATCACTTTAAAATGGCTTTTTGCTTTCTGGTTTTATAAAGCCATCTTCAGAAAGCTGCATTAGAGACAACTTGGGATTTGGTTTGCCTCTCTCCCTTTTAACTAAGCTTAACAGTGCATTTCCCTAAAAGAAAGAAAAGAATCAAAAGATTTCTCTGTAAAAATCAATATATTGTGTGCTCACATCCACTGAGGCCACATTTTGCTCCAGTTCTTCACACATACAGCTTAGGAAACAATCTCTTTCTTGTTTATTAAAGATTTTTAAACTCTACCTCCAGGTCTGTGAGGAAACAGTTAAAAATTAGGAGTGATTTCTTGAACTGACATCTCCAGTCCCTCAAAAAATGTTGGTGAGGTGTTATAATTCAGTTATGAGAATTTGAAAATATATTTCAAACTTTTCTTTTTCAGCTCTCTTTATGAATTGACACGCTGTGAAATGAAGAGCCATGACAAACCAGTGGTAGCTATCAGTTCTAAAATGTTTCAAACATTTTTCTGTAAATGAGAAATGTAATCAATGTTCACTTTTCATGAAGGATTTATTCTCTGACAAGTCAAAGTTGATTAAAAAGTTCCATATTTAGTGTTTATCTCTTCATGGAAAAGTTCTGTACTGCATGAGTGTTCCTGAGAATCTGTGTTACTTACTGTTGCTAAATATTTTTACTACAATAGTGCTGGATGTTGTACAAGTAAGATAATGAATCAGTTTCTGCTCTGTTGTTTACAGTCTAGAATGGGATTACTCCTGGAGTAACACACATTTAACCTGTAAAGATAAAAATAAAACGGAGAGGGGCAGAAATAGGTCCAAAAACTTATTTTGGCTTTACTGACACTGACTTCCTAAGACACAGGAAATAAATCTAATCTTTCTTTATGAAATATGTTTAAAAGGCCATGCATCTACATAGATAAATAAAAATCATGTTGTTGGTTATTTTCATACCATGACTTGAAGACAAAGGCAGCAAGCTAAAAAATCACTTTTTTGTGTTAATGGACAATCTTTTACTCTTCTGCCTCATCACTCCATTATCACAAGCAGTAGAGCATCCATAAATATAAAGAGGCCACGCATTTTGTAGCTTGAAGAATGACACATTGTGTTCTGAATGATCCATTTTGCTGCAGCTGTTATTTCAAGTAATTTATTTATTTCAGAGGCTATAAAGAAGTCTCACTTTCATTTTGTGTCTGTCTTTGCTAGTTGCAAGTTCAAGATGGGAAACAGACCTGCTATGATTTGCTTTTCACTTATGTATTGTGGAGAGGTCAGGGCAGTTGATTGACAACAAGAGCTCATGAATTTTCCCTCAAGTGCCCTGGAGAAACTCCAGACTTTATTTCACCCTAATGTGAATTTGTCATACAAATAATTCTAATGAAACACGTGTTGGGAGCCTACTGCTGCATGGCTTCAGAGCTGTTTGTTCTTGCAGTGGGGCTCTGTTGAAAAGGGATCTCCCTCTCTTTTTCCAGAAACAAGGCTGATAACCATATCACTAGAACTAGAACTGTGTGTGCACTGCAGCTTGGTGTGGATTGCCAGGGGCACAGGGGTGACCTGAGGGTGTGGGGATTTAAAGGCTGGCTGCCACTGCTAAAACAGTGGATTACAAATATAACTTTAAGTTAAAAATTATTATTCCTAATCCAACCATAACGTACATTTAGACATTCCCATTCACAACACAGCTTCAAAACTGGAAGTCTCAGTCCAAGTCCATGAACACAATTAGCACTGGCAAATGAGGGAAACATGAAGGTTTGCCTGTAGCCTGTGGAGCACAGAGGCAGGATCCTGCAGACTGCCTTGGTGCTGCCCTGGCTCTGAAGGCAGGTTTGGTTATAGAGGTTATAGGATCACGATGTTGCCACCCAGAGCACTAACACCCAAATGACCTCTCTCAGACACCCGTGAGCCGTCCAGGACTCCTAAAGAAAAGTGATGGTGTGGGGGCTTGCTGCTTGCTCTGCATAGAACACATAGACTTTGGGATTTTCACACTGTTTTAGAAAGCTGTGAAGAATGATTGAAGGCTTTCCAATGGGGCAAATTCACATGTTTAACAATGAGAAAACCAGCACAGGTCATGGCATATTTTCAGTGACTCTCTGTGGGCCAGGCTTTCTTGGCTGTCCTACATACTTTAGTGTCTACTTGGCCAAACCAAGTGTGTGATGGAGGGTGTAGCAGATGAACTCAGCTTGTGCAGACATGGCATCCACTTGACCCACTGCCTCTCATGGGCTTGATGATCCATAAGACAAATCCAGGTTATTACAATGGCCTTGAAACCAGTCAATGAATACACACCCAAGAATCATGTTAAATATGGGACAGAAAAAGAGAGAAATGAGCTTCATTTTCATGGGTATGAAAGCACGGGACCACACAGAAAACGAAAAACATCTGCAGTGCTATTATAATGAATCACAGGTATTAATTAGCTCACAGAACCCTTGTACAGCAGGGATGGGCTACCATCCATTCCTGCAGAGGGGAGAACTAAGACTTGGGAAACAAGAGAGACATTTCCAGAGAGGTGAATGGCACCCTGAGGCCTCCAAGCCTCTTTGTACTTTTGAGGTCTGTTCCTCCCCCACACAGTATTTTGCCTGAGGTCAAAAAGGGCTTCTAAACAGAGGCTGTAGACGTTCCAGTCCTAAACCTCCACTGAGCCACCTTGCAGGAAACTGGCAGAAATCTTACTGTGCTTACTGCAAACCAGTGAAGCCCAAATTTGCCAAATAACTACGGCTCTTCAAGGGGCTAGAACTTGCCTGAAATTAACAAAATAAAACACAAAATATAATGTTTTAATATCCCCTCCCCTCACTGCAAAGCCATTTGAGGAATTTCATCATTGTTTTCAAATGACCAAATTGAAACACTTTACATGTTAGTAAAATGCTTTGTACAAGCCATGTTTTAACAAAGATCATTTATCACCACTGGAAAGTTGCTGAGTAAATCCTTTTGACTTTGTGTTATCCCATTCATCCTTGTTTCAAATAATGTAATTCTAACATTGTATTGATATTCTTTTTGCTTTGCCTCCCTTATTTTCAATTTAAAAACTGGTTTCTAAACACATTTGGTGCAACTAAGTTTTATATTTGTCTCCTTATGGAAGTATGCAGAAGATGTGCTCAGCTATATTGATCTCTGAGGAAATGTGGATGAGGTAGATAATGTGAACCCTTTTTGTCATTACTACCAGTTATATAGGTTCTGGAAACTTTCTGTGTTTGGCTGACTAGATAAGTGGATGCACTCACATTTATTTGATTGGAAAAGTATGGGGACTAAACTATGTTTCCCCAGTTTCTGTATGGAATTGATCTTTTGTGTATTAACACTTTTCTATTACAGCAAAGGAATTGCTGATTAGGAGAGCAGAACCACCCCTTTCTCTCTGCTGCAGTCTTTAGAGACCAGAAAGAAAAGGGAAGGAAAATAAACAAGTTAAGGAAGGCATGACAAAAGGGCACAGTGCAAAGCACAGAACATTTCCACCTCTAACCTTCAGAAAATGAAGGAGAAAGAAATGTCCCTCTTGACAGTAAAAGCTCCTTGTATCCCTCACCTCTGTGACAGCCCTATCCTTGCTCCCCCTGCTCTGGAGCAGCTGCAGGTGGCAGGTACTTGCTCGGCTGTGGCTCAGTTGCAGGAGCCAAGGCTGGTACTCGGCTTTGCCCTGATAGCTGGGGCACCAGGTAGAAGGTCATCAATGTTTACATGCAAGCCCCGTGACCTGATGTACAGGAGCTTGTCTAAAAGGTGAATGGGTATAAACTCAATTGTCTGAGTCCCACAAACTCATTGTGTGGAAAACACACAATCACAGAATAATCTGAGTTGGAGGGCACCCACAAGGATCATCAAAGGCCAACTCCTCGCCCTGCACAGGACACCCCAAGAGCCACACCATGTGCCTGAGAGCACTGTCCTAAGGCTCCTTGAGCAGCCTTAGTGCTGTGACCGCTTCCCCAAGGAGCCTGTTCCTGTGCTCAGCCACTCTCTGGGTGAAGAATCTTTTTCTAATATCTAACCTATGAGGTACTTTCTGCTGGGAAACTCTCAAGTAATTGATTTCTTCCCCCCCTTTCTAATTTCTCTGATTGTTCAACATGCCTCAACACATCCCCCACCTTTCTCTGAGTTTCCAGATTGTGTTCTGTACCTGCTCTGCAGCAGACATCAAGACTCACACAAATTGCTGCAAACAAGTCCAGGCCATGAAACCTTAATTCTGGATCGAGACTGAACTTTCCTTTGTGATAAAGAGATCTTTCAGTCCTCTTGCATCACTTACTCCCTCCCCCATATAGGTTACTGCCTTCTTGTCTGAACTGATTTAAACCTCTGCTCTGTGGAAACAACAATTGACCAAATTAAAAGGCATTTTTTGGAAAGCGTATCTTTTTCTTGACCTGGTTTACAATGTGTGCACAAACCCCAGCTGGATAGTGAGACAGAGAGACCTTTTGGCAAGGGGGAAAGCAGCTGGGAACAGAGATCATTTAAACTGTCATTGCTGTTATAGTGCAGATAATTCATAATACAGGGTTAGGTGCTGGAACCCAGAGTGCAGAGGTGAGTAGCAAGATGACTTTGGTGCTGCTTTCTCAATCTGATGGATCTCAGGACCAGGACTAACTGGGATCAGATGGTCAGAGACACAGCCTCCCTGCAGAGAGCAGGCAAAAGTGATGTCCCTCACACTCTGTCCACAGTCCTGAGACCCATCCTTACTGGGCACAGCCCGCCCTCACAGCTCGTGTGAATGTGCTGGTATGGACCTGAGATGCTGGGCTTTGGCTTGGTGCCCTTCAGCCAGAATCTTCTTCCCCTCCTCTGCACACCAACATGCACTTTTTGTGACTCCTCTTTTTTTCCTGAGACCTGCAAACCAGTGAGCTGGCATCAGATAGTTTATCATGTCTCTTTGTTTCTACGTCAGCCCGTCCTGTTTATTAAAATACAAATCCATCAGGTTTACATCCATATGGTCAATCTCCTTTCTAAGTTGGCTGCTGACCTGCAATACAATTCCTGATAACGATGGTGGTTGGCACAAAGCTCGTCTAATCACAGTAAATCCTGCGCACACTAAGGTCTCGTCCTGCCCTTAGTGACCCTCTTACGCATTTCAGCTTTTCATGGAAGTTTAGACTAGCACTTTTTTAATCCAGTCTTAATCAAAATTAAACAAATCTCTGCCATGATTATTACAACTGACAAATAGAAGCACACAGGATCTCAGGCAAAGCTAAAAGTGACCAACTTGTGCAAATTGGTAAAGCGGTGCATTGTAGACAAGAGACAAAACTCAGAAAACCTGGAATGGAGTAATTTTCTTTAATTAGCTGTACCATTTTATGTTGTCCAAAATTCTGACCTGTTTCTTAAAAAAAAATTTTGGAAGTGTCAAAAAAATAGGGTGTATAAATTGCAGCTGCCCCTGTGACACTTTAACTTGAACAACCTGTACTTATTCAGTCAACTACAATAGGTCTCACTGTCCTTGGCAGGATTACACGGGCAATAATTTCTAACATGGATGAGCAGTTCTTGAACAATTTCTCCAATGTATTAAGCATGAACAGGCTTTCCTTCAACATCAGGTGAGCATATCTTCTCCTCACATTTATTTTTCTTCACCACACAAGTTTATTGTGGCCATTACATGGGGAGAAAACTTCTCTTCCTATAAATGTTTGTCTTCGTCTCCCTCCCTTTTATGGGAACACCACAAACTGATGAAGTGATTTTGTTTCAAATGTCTGCCTTGTTTTATTTATTTATATAATCAAAGACAATATTCTCTATTGTTAAATTGCTAAGGCTTCTTCATTGCTTGCAAAGGAACTTGGGGGCAGAGGTAAAGACATGCTATGATAGATACTTTGTTAAAGATTTATCCTGTAGCTTCTTACTGACAAGAGATCTCATTTGTTTAAAGAGAGTTTATAGTATCAAAAAATTTACAAGTTTAGATTAAAAAAAAGGTAGTAAGCCACTGATGACTTATTCTGCCTTTATAAAAAGTTTTGGGGGCCTTGACATATCCTCCACTGACAGGTGGACATGAAGGACTTCAAACAGATGAAATAAGAATATGAATATGTTCTACATAAGAATGACTGATAGAACAACATGACTGGTACATAAATGGCACATATCATCTCAAATTCTCTATCTTAGGGCCTGCATTTGCAGAAAGAGAATTGCTATCATAAAGAGCTCAAAAAGAATATTCAAACACTTCAATAGCAAGGGCTTAATTCTTTCATTAATTATCAATCCATTGCCAAAGCAGAGGATGCTTTTGTCCCTCACCCTGCCCCCTCTTTTTTCTACCCCTTGACCTGCATTTTCTAAAATGTTTATTGATTTATTGGAATGCATTCTCCCATGTTCATAAAATTTCCTTAGGCAGTGTAGTGGTTGCTTTTATAGAAGAGCTGTAAGTATTGGTAAATGGCAATCTAACTCTGAAGATGCAAATAAGTTCCCTGTATAGCATCCAAGCCTACTGAAGACTTACAGAAAACAGAGCAAGTGTGCACAGGCTGAAGTGAAAATGAAGTTCTTTATGCCTTACACATCCTGGATAAAACTGCATAGTTGTAATTTTATTTTTGTTGCCTTTCTAACAGAAAAATGTGCTTTAAGTGTAATCGTGCAGCTTTTCTAAAGTTCAGAAATAAGGTCCAGCATTAAAAGACATTTAGAAAGACTTTGTAAATCTACATGAAGGAATACACTGAAAGAAGATGCCTTCATTTGCTTGGCCAAATTCTCATTTTAATTATTGAGACTCCAAACTTCCTTGTCCTTTAAGCAGTATTTCTTAAAGTATGTCTTCTCAGCTCAAGTGTCAGATCAATTAATTTTTTCTCTCTTTGTTTGCTCTAGAGGAGACTTCTTTTATTACAAGAAAAGGAAAAAATGTACATGTGATAGTAACTTTAATTATTGAAGGTTTTTGACACTGGAAAGCGTTTTCATTGCACAAAGTCAGCTTTGAGCACAGCCAGGGACGAGGCTGTGAAGGTCAGTGTTCAGATTAACATGCTCACTGTAAAAACACAGGACAGACTTTTGTACTAATAGAAGGAAAAACGTATGGACTGATTGAAAGAGGGAAAAACTTATATCCGGAGTAATTAGAAGCCTCTGACACCAGGCAACTAAACAGGCTTCCTTGTGAAAGAAAAACTTAAAATGTATGTCCTTACCTGTTTCACCTAATCTAAAGTGATTTTAATTCTGAAATTTTTTTTGAAGTTCCTTCTGAGACAGCTGCCTGGCAGAATTTGGATAGATGGAACTATATATTCAGTATCCCCTTAATATTAAAGATATTACACACTGATTCCTGTCCCCTCTCAGGGTGTAATTCAGGGAGCCTTCATGGAAATCAGCTAGTAAAAAGGCCAAGAGTTCTCAGTGTGAGATAGAATTAATTTTTGGCTGACAGACTCTTATAAAAAGTGTTTTTTGAAAAAAATTTGGTCTCTTTTATGACAAGTAAGCCCTTGCACTTGAGACAGCAGATGGGGAATTGTGCAGTGTTTTGCACCACAGAAAAATTGTGTCTTGGTAGTATCACCATCATATACACATTCAAGGCTGATGAGGAGGATGGGTAAAGATAAGCACAACACTTTCCTAGGACAGCTGACAATACATTTAAAGGGGCAGAAGCTTTTGGGAAGAAATTAAAAATTCTGAGAGAATAAAATTACTCTCCCTCCAGAATCCCACAAAAATCATATGCATGGGAAAGGCTTGAAAAAAGCATCATAGCTGATAAAAAGAGAAACCAGCTGATGTTCTGTGAAACAGAGGAACTGGAAACAATTTACTGAATTATAGAGAGGGCTTCTTAGCAGAATCCTTCTCCTTACTGATTTTGGTTCCCAGCCCTTCGATAAGGCCTCATGAAAGGAATGATCACTGTCCTGGAGAAGACACAGACATGCAAAGGTTTCCCTTCAACACAAATCGCAAACTTCAAGTTATACTAAATAAATAAATGGAACTCATTTAAATTAGGACAAAATGAAACAGCAGGACACAGATATTATTTTTTTAAGCAAACTGTTCGACAGAAAACCCCAGATAGCCTGTTTCTTGGTCACTGGTCATACAGCTAGTTGGATAGGTGGCTCACAATGAAGTGCTACTGGGTGAATCTTCAGCTGCTTTGCACATCTAGGTTACTGTGAGCGAGTTAGCCCTCTGTGGCCAAAAGGCAGAGCAGAAGGAAGAAATGGCACTAGCAGAGGGGAAAAAAATAAAATCTGTCCTTAAGCAGTAATAATTGGATTTGGGGCTCTCTCCAGCACAAATTAGCATTTATGGCATCTGGCCCAAGGACCAGATGCTGCAGGACTTCAGAGGTGTTTGGAAGCGTCCAGTTAATGGCAGCAAGCTGCTGCTAAGGGAAGAACAGGAGACAGAGGCCCATGAGAAGGACAGTGCTTCCACTGAGCTCCACCTCAGTGTGTGACGGTCTGGAGGGACTTAAGCCACTGCTCAAAGTGGATGGAGACAGAGACTTTTTCTCTGGAAGACTCAGGGGCAAAAAAGAAGCATCTTCTTCTCTGAATGTTTTCATTTATATAAAGGAAAGCACCTTGACACTTTCTCTGTGTGGTTGAATCAATTCCTCTAAGAAGTGGAAGGTTATATTACCTCCCACATTGAATTAGCCCCTTCATTCACCTTTCAAACCACCCTCCCATTGCTGGAAATTCTAAATTTCCCTTCAGCTCTATGCCAGCTTGGCAGACTAATTCTGGAGTGCAGCTAACCAAGAGAGTCCAAAATGCTTTGAACATTTTTTTGTGTGTCATTGGAGTCTTTGTTTATATAACATTCTGTAAAATATAGACATCAACATTACAGCAAATCAACAAAAAGATCCAACAATAGACCAGAACGGTCTAGAATATGTGAGAAAATGAAAGGAGAATTGCAAAGGAGCAAAGAAATACAGAGCCTAAAAAATCATGAGAAATGAAGGTAAACCAATGAAATTTAGTAATCATCAGTTTCTCTGTGACACTTTTTGTTTTGCCTGCTGGATAAAGGACATACACAAAGTCTCATTTCAATTCTAGCTTTCCTTCACTTTTGGATCTGCAGATTCGTTTGACCAGTCTGTCACTGTGACACTAAATAACACCATTCTGGAAATTTCCCAGCAAAATGTTGTCTGTTTTGAGCTGGAAAGTGAGATGCCAATGCTATCAGAAGTGTTTATGGTAACCTATAAATATTATGGCTGAATTTTACCTGGAAAAATTTTAAAGTTCCCAATCAAGAGATTGAACATCCCTTTTCCCCCCTTCAGCTCCTTTGTCTGTAGCTTTGCCATTTCAGAGCTGCCCACAGGTAGGAGTATTTTCTGGAATGTGCAAGGCCCATCTGAGGTCCCCTTGTTGAAGTGGCTGGAAACCATAACCATCAAACTATTAGCCCAGCTGATCTCTCATGTATGTGCAACTCCTCCTTATGGCAAATATTCCAACAAACAAATACTTAAAGAGGAGACACATTTTCAACAGTCTCTTCCAAGAAATGCTTCTACGCACACATATCTGGATTCTGTGATGTATTCATGTGATAGGACAGCTCCAAAGATGGAAGGGAGAGAAGCTCCAGCACAGCCATCAGCAGCTGTTTCACCACTGGACACACAAGAGCAGGGATGTCCACATGGTTTTTCCTCATCTTAATCCATGACAAGAGCCTTGCAAAAGAATGATGAAACATGGGGGTCAGCAAGAAACAAAAGACAGAAGATGAAGTAACCCTGTTGGACCTAGATGGGACCTGAAGCCTGTGGGCAGCCAAAATCTGTCTGCTGAGGTAGAAGGTGGGGTGGGATAATGGAAAGTAGTCAGTCTCCTTCAGCTTGGAGACTGAGCCTTTGTGTCCATGGGAACGGGGTCTTGAGCAGTTTTTCAGTACTAACACCTCAACTGCTTTTTCTTCTGGCCTACACTTTACCAGTGGGGAGCTGAGGGGTTTGAAAAGTGCCTAAATAATTTGGGTAAAAAAATTTAATTGGAATTAAAAGCCATCACTTTGCATTTAAAATGATTTAGTAATTAAAAGCCATCACTTGGCATTTAAAATAATTTAGCAATTAAAAGTCATCACTCAAGCATTTTCAGTCTCCCTCTTAAAGCAAAAGAATTAATCTTCAGAGCAAGTTTTAGACTCCTACTTGATTTTTCTTGAATAAATCCTGTCCAAAATAGACCTTTCTGAAATAGATGACCTAACCATTATATTTTAATCAACAACCACTTGAATTGAATATTTCAAACCCTCACACTCTACATGCAACATGGATATCTCAAGAGAAAAAAATGCTTTTTTTTTTCAAAGCAGAATGCTTTGAGATTACGACAGTTTGAACACACCATCTGTGTTTTGAAATACAACCTCATAATTTCCTCCGGGCCAACTGATTTGCTATGGTACCAGTGGCTGAGAGTGGCTGCCCACAAGACTGACAAAACAAATGCCCACTGCTCCCTACCAATCTCACTAAAAAGAAACTTCAGCCATTATTGCCTTCTCTTCTGCACAAAATACAAGACAGTGTAAGAGATACCCAGATTATTCTTATTTCCTCCTCTTTTTCATTTATTTTTTTACATTCTCTACTAATTTCTGGATTATTCAAGAATGTAGCTGATAATTTTTCACAGGAATATTTTCCCTAAGACAAGTCAGAGAAAGTAAAAGGATCCTCTCTGTACTTGAATTAATGTTTTTCTGTCACAAAATCCTCTTTCCTTGCTCAGCTTTATGAAGAGAAGCTGGAACTATCTTTCATGGTCTTACTGCACATTGCTGACACAAACTGTTCCTAACCAGTGACAGAACCAGATCATACAAATATGTTTTGTTTCTAAAAAAATCTCTTCTTACCCATATAGGAACATAGAAAGGGGTAAAAAAATATATCCTGGTGAAAATCAGACTTCTCTAATAAATTGAAATTCATTTAATTAGATTTTTTTAAATTGAAATTAACACTGAGAAACTGAGGGGAAATAGCTCAACCTACTTTTTACTGGACAGTACGATATTTAAATGGTGTGTAGGAGATATTAATACCATAAAAAGTAAGCTCAGTCACTCAGTGCACCCACCTCCAAGGCAGGCTCTGTGTTTGTGTAAGCAATACTTCTATGCTCACTTAAGCTGTTTGTTTGCTGAAATGTGCTCCTAAGATGAGACTGAAAAGAGAGATATCAAGTGCTGGTAACAGCTCTTACATGTATTTTTCTCCTTGCTGAGACATTCACAAGGTGATTACATCTGGACAAAACTGTGTCAATATGACATGACACTATTTTAAGGAAGATGTAGCAGAGCTGCCCCCTCCTCTCATTTCCCCCCAACAGCACTGCATTAATTTCACTTGCCACTCACCTGATTTTTAAGTTTAAGGCATTTCAAGAGGATTGCCATTTATAGCCTGCAATTCAATCTGTTACTCCTTTTGCAAAAGAATCAGCTAGATTGAACTGGATATCTCACCCTCTAACTATTTATTAATATAGTTTTAAAGGAATTCTCAGATTTTTGTTGCTAACTGCTCACTTGGGTTGAAATGTGATGCACTTGTTGGCAGTGTTGCCCCAGAGGGACTGCAGTGAGACAGACTTACTCAAGCTTCACTTGAACACAGAAATGAAAATCAATAAACAATTTGAACTTCTCAGAAGAGAATTTTTCTCCTCTAATGAATATACAAGCTTGGTTACAGCTTAATTTAAAGATTGAATTTAGTGTGTGTTTTTTCCCTGCACTAGGAGCATGACAAACACAAGCTTCAAGTGACATGTCCCAAAGGGAGACTTATTGTTTAAAAAAAGTGGGGGAAAAAAAAGAGAAAAAAAAGTGAGCAGATACAAAACAAAGAAGATTCTGGTGCCATGAGAGGGAAGTACTTTAAAAATAAGGAAAATAATATGCAGCTGCAAACCAGCTCTCCTTTGTGACTGTAGAGATAATTAAACTTTTAAGCTTCTGGTGGGGCAAATTTCATAATGTATGTATTTTTATTTGCTTTTGTAAGTGACTGCAATGGGGTCAGTCCACAGTGCATAAATGTGGCTGTAAATTCTCTAGTAGTTTGAGGATGTTTGAATGCAGAGTGTGTTTTGTGGGTTAGTTTCTCACACACACACAAATCAGATCTATTTATAACTTTGCTTTCAGTATTGGAGTAGGTTAATACTGTAATTTCTGTAGAAATTAATAATATTAATGAAATAAAGAAAATTACTGTAGAATCAATGTTTCCAAAATAAGACATGCTTGCACTCAATATTAACTATCAGAGGGGAGAGGGCTGGGATGAGCTGCTGCGTTTGTTTTTCAGAATTTCTGCAGAGTTGTCAAACTAAACAGCTTTTGCCATCTGATAGTCTTGGCAAAGCAATTAGTTGAAAGCCACAAAAGTGATTGTGTACAGCATTTTATTCTTCAGCTCAACAAGAAACAGATTTGACTTGGAAACTTAGATCTCATCTGTGCACACTGGAAACCAGATAAATCAGGTCTTACATGGAAGTGCATATCAAGTAAGTGACAAAACAAAATCTCTTTTTCAAAACCAGTTCTAAAGATATAGTGTTTTCTGAAAAAAAAAAAAAAAAAAAAAAAAAAAAACCAAACAAAAAAAAAAAAAAAAACAAAAAAAACAAACCCAAAAAAACCCACCACAAAACAAAACAAACCGGTGGGAATATGGATGGACAGATTTACCTGATAGTATAAATTTCAATCAGTTGGTTGCAGTTTCTATAATATGTAGAGAATATATTTAGGACATTCACATAGATAACAGGTATCTTGACTTTCCACACCAAACCAGCTAGAGCCACATTTTTGTTACTATATTAAAAAAATCTGGAATTTTTTCTTTAGCCCCTGAACTCTTTTTCATGTTCGTAATCTTAACACCCCACTCAAAGGGATCTCTAAAGCTTTTCATTTAAACTACAATTATTCTTTTGTCTACTGGGAGCCCAGTGCAAAGATGATGTCCTGTGTGCAAGAAGCAAGCAGGCTGAATATTAATTAATGAACACTACTTAATATGCAGAAGAAGAGAAGCAACAATCAGTCGTGAGCCCTTACATATTAACTGGTAGATCATTGTTATTCTGGGAGGCATCATAAGGCCAAATGCAGGTTACAACTAGTTTAGAAAATCTCTTTAATTAAGAAACGTGAAAGTTTAAGTCTCTCATTTTAAATATCTTATTGTGGCCATAAAAGACATCATTAAATGGGGTGATGGTGTAGCACTTTGAATGCAGTATGAGGTGGTGAACTGGACTTCAGCTGTTACTCCATTTGCAGTGTTATCAAATAAACAAGCAAAACACTGAGTTTTCACTATTTTTCCTAAGATCATAGAATCATTACAGCTGAAAAAGGCCTCTAAGATCATTGAGTCCCACTGTTAACCCAGCACTCCATGTTCACCATTTAACCATATCCCCAGGCACCACATGAACCCATTTTTTGAGCACTTCAGGGATGATGATCCCACCACTCCCCTGGGCAGCCTGTTTCAATGGCTGAACTACCCTTTCAGTGAAGAAATTATTTTATATCCAATCTACATCTCTCTTATGCAGCTTGAGGCCATTCCCTCTTGTCCTGTCACTTGTTATCTGGGAGAAGAGATTGACCTTTCTCCTTTCAGGCAGTTGTAGAGGACAATAAGATCCCCCTGAGCCTCCTTTTCTCCAGACTGAACAACTCCAGCTGCCTCAGCAGCTCCTCACATGACTGACCCTCCAGACCCTTCACCAGCTCTGTTATCCTTCTCTGGACTCTCTCCAGCCCCTCAATGTCTTCCTTGCAGTGAGAGCCCAGAACTGAACACAGGATTTGAGGTGTGGCCTCACCAGTGCCCAGTATGGGGGAACAATCCCCACCCTGGTCCTGCTGGCCACACCATTGCTGATCCAGGCCAGGATTCCACTGGCCTTCTCGGCCACCTGGCACACCCTGGCTCATTCAGCTCAGTCAGCTGTCCACCAGCACCCCAGGGCCTTTTCCACTGGGCCATTTTCCAGCCACTCTGCCCCAGCCTGAAGCTTTGCAAGGGGTTGGTGTGACCCAAGGCCAGGACCTGGCCCTTGACCTTATTGAACCTCACAAAACCGGCCTTGGTCCATTGATCTGGATCCCTCTGCTGAGCCTTCCTGCCCTTCAGCAGAACAACACTCCCACCCAGCTCGGTGTGATAAACATGCTGAGAGTGCACTTGATCCTCTCATTCAGGTCATTGCTGCAAAGAAACGATTTCTCTTTTCTTAAGAACACGTGAAGGCCATGAACAAACAAATCTCCATGAAAGACCTCCAAATAGGTGAATCAGGAGTTTCACAAAGAAGTAGTCACAGAACTACTCCTGTTTGTCACTTTCTACCACTATTTGCAGCCTTGCAGAAGAGAGGAAAATAAAAATAATATGGTCCAATGTTTTTTACTTTGCTAAATTAACTGAAGCAAAAAGAACACTCTCATCAGTAAGTCTCTGGGCCCATTGCTGAGGGAGACTGGCCTCCTTATTCCCGTTTATCAGATGAAAAAAAGACTGAAAACATGAGCTGTGATCTAAGCTACTCCAGAGGAAAATAGATAGTTTTTCCAGACATGGTCTCTACACTCATTAATACTGTTTTTCCTGTTAACAAATTAACCCTCCCCCTATATTAATGAAACCTATGAATATTAAAATTGCAACAAGAATACATCTTCGTAAGATTCCTGCTTCAAACTTTGCATGTCTGATGACAGGGGTTCTGCAGGTTTTGTTATTGCATGGAACCACACAACAAATAAAACTGAAGTCACCCGTTGTAGTGCATTAGTTGATTACAAAGTGCATTGTAATGAAAGGAACATCGTCTGTTTGCAGATCTATTTCTTGCAATATGCTTGACTGTGAGACAGGAAGAATCAAATTCAGTTCTCAACTGTATGCAAGGTTAAGTACTGATGACAACACTTCTTTTTAGTAAAGGATGCAGCAGTGCACAGTGATTCAGCTTTTTATCCTGTTCAATGAGTTATATGAGACTTTCCTGCATTTGCTGTACACAAAACATTTTCCTGATCCATTACACAAAAATACATTTCTGTTTGCTGATGGTAAAGAGCTTCTCTGCCAAATGCACAGTTTCTCTCTGAAGCAGTATTTAAATAGCTGTTAGAAGAATAAGAAATTTTGGACAAGAAATAAGATGTAGCAACATCTTACAAGGATTTAATGATAAGCCCTTTGTTTTATATAAATTATATTAACATGTTTATGCACTATATATGGAAAAAAATCTATATTGTTTTAGACAATCTGGACAGATTCAGCAACTTGAATTGAAATGTATGGCCATTGATTTGGAAGAAGTTTGCATTTGCTTCTTGGTCTGAAAAGGTGGCAATTCTTGTGGAATACTCACAGGTTTTCTTCTTAACATGCACGAGCAGAGCAATGCCATGAAATCTAACTCAATATGAGGTTTTATAGAGTTATTTCTTCTTAGTAGTACCCAATGTTATTTACACAGCATTTTCTCCTCCTGGAGATCTCCAAGGCATGATCCAGCCTTGAAGTATCTGAATCAGCCCCTTTCTCAGTTTGTTTGTTAACCACCCATCAAATACAATTAGCCCAGTACACTGATAGCACTTGCTAGACTGGAAGCTAAATGATGCAAAAAAGCAAGACTGGGTAAGAGTAGGAGGAGGGATAATGCTTACAATGTATGGAAAACAAATGAGCCAGTATTTCCAAGAGCCTCCTGCAGCAGTGGAAGTCCTTCCACCGTAAATGTAAATTCCCACCAACAGGGAGGGAGCTGAAGTTGGCCAAGAACACTCTGAAAGTCTCACTGGTGATGGAAAAATCACCAGGTGGCACTGTTCCATACCATCATAAAAACCTGCATTGATTTCTGTTGAGCAGGGGAACCTCTGGGGAGGAAATGTTGGCCCTGAGAAGGGTCCTGTTTGCTGCTGGGCTGTGCTGCCCCAGACTGGAGCTGCCCAGAGGTGCCAGTGCTGCTTTGTGCTGCTATGGACAACTCCTGGCATATTCCACCCATCCCATGCTGGTTCTCCTTTTGCATATGATCTATCAAACATGCCATAGAGCAGTAAAAGGATGAACCTATAAACCAGGAAAGAATGCATTTTTCTATGAAAAAAAAAACCCCAAAGGAAACTTTGGGTGGATGGGGCAGCAAGGGAAAAGGGAGAAAGTCAATAGTCATTCTCAGGATGAGAGACATTGTCAGAGCAGTGTATGAACAAGAATAGGAAAGGAATAGAAACATGAAAATGAATTACAGTTCATTGTAGCTCATAACTCCCTTTACAAAGTAGCAGCATTCAGAGAATCTTCTTTGTTTGGAGGCTAGTTGGGAAGTTCTACTACACTCATTCAATTTAAAAGATAGAAAAAAGAAAAAGAAACAAAAAGAAACAAACCCAAACCTTATGTTTTAAGATTTTCTGTTTTTTTCAAGTTGTACTACTCCTTTATGGATGCATAGTTGTCTTTAAGAATTATTTAAAAGTCCACTCTTTCCATATACAATAGCCCTTAAATGGAAAAAAAATAATCTCAGACTATTGTGGTCATATGGTTTGAAAACTTGTTGATAAGAGACAACCACTAAGTCAAATTTAAATGTTCTTTTCTTAAATTAACTTGGTAACAACTTCTGATTTGCTTAATGTCCTGTTCAGAGAGAACATCTTTCCATGCAGGGTGGCTTGTTTGTTTGTTTTTAGTGTATTGTTTCTGTAAGAAAAATAGCAGGCCACAAATAAATCAATCCTTTTTGTCCAGAGATCAGAGAGCTTTTCTGAAGATCTGGCATGCCAAAATACACCCCATTTGGCCTCATCATTTGCCTTCTCCTAAACTGAGTATCCTGCTTATATTCTGTGCACTCAGAGGTTTGCAGACTGTGCAGGTTGTCAGGATGCAGCATATGTTTAACCTAAAATAGCCTCTCTGAACTTAAAGGCAGCAGAAGCCATGGGCCACACGAATCACATTAGATTGCCCCTTCCTAATGGGAAAATCTCTTCCTCTCTGGCTTTCCAGGTTAATTAATGTCTGACTGGTCTAAATGATGTCAGGAGCAGAAGAATGAAGGCAGCTTGTTTACTCTGAGACACCATCTGAAATCCAGCATGAGGTAAGGCTACATGGCATAAAGGAAGTGGCATCTCCCTCACCCAGAATGAGATGTCTGTGATGGAAACATTGACTAATATCTCCTGGCTGGAAATAGGCTCCCAAATCCAAAAAGAGGACATGCCAAGGAGTCACTGCATTATGAGAGTATATGATGCCTTGCATTATAATTACCTATAAAACCACTATGCCAGTGGAGCCTATCACTCCTGAAAGCCAAATATGTGGTACTTCTAAAAATGTGCTAATTTATAACTCTGAAAAGTAATTTTAAAGTAAGTCAGGAGCTTCCTGCCTGTATTGCCATAGATTCATCACCTTCAGTAACAGTCTTCACCTGCTTTTTCCATATTTCCTTTTTCCTCCCTTTATGTGCTTGAACTTGGTAGTGAGAATCCACACTTGATTAAAAGAGCATTGCCAAGCACTGCACTTGAAGCACTGGGTGAAAGAATCATGATGTAGCCAGCAACCTGGGTGGCACAGGCAGCAGAGCAGCCTAATAGAAATAGTTACATTCTATTTACTAAGGAGCCTTAATTTGCCATCTGAACAGAATTAATTCATTAGTTAAATCAGTGTGCAGCACCATTTGTTTCCTTTAAGTAACATCACTGAAATCAAATGAGAGGATGGTGTAAACAGTTAATAAGATGAGAAAACAAAGAGTCCAGTGAAAGAAGGGATATAGACACAGTAAAGAAGAGGAAAAAATGCTCAGATCTTTCTCAGCAGCCGTGTTCTTCAGTCATGTTTGTGAGATCTGCTTTTACCTCACTCTAGCTCTACTCATCTTCCAAAACATACCTCAGAGGTATGTCAGAACTGCAGCTATAAATAATAGAGGAAGAATCAAAATAAGAAAAGGATATAAATAAAAGGGAAGAGCAGTGTTTTTAATGTTTATATTCCTAAATTGTATGTGTAAAACAATGAAAACATTTTGAAGAAATAATTTACTTCAAGAAAATTCTTTTCAGATTAATTTTAAATCAAATATGTGCCCATATCCCATATTTACTTAGCAAGTAATCACTGAAATCCCTACATAGGCACACCAGTTATTACAGAAATTAGACAGAATGTGTAGAGAAATTTTCTGAGACACACTTAGGTTTTTCTTTTCCAATAAAATGCACCACAAAGGGAATAAAGAAATTCTTTGCCCAAATTAATGGTGAATTATTTTGTCATGAGAATAGAAGTTTATATTCATTTAAATGAAAGCACATAAATTGTTCTTGACAAGAAAAACAAAGCTAGCCTTAGGCAGTATTTTCATTATAGAAAAAGGCACATGTCCATGAATATCTAGTATAATATTAACAAAAACTGTTCAATTAGCTATGCATGTGCCATTGTTATGAATATTTATTTGCATCGCAGCTGGGTAACATTGATACCTTTTTGCCAGCCTGTTAAGAGATACAAAATGAAGTGAACATTAGTGCTCAGTGGAGAGCAGCAGAACTTCTCTAGAGAGCTGGTCAGACATAACACTTCTTTTTAGCAGAACCTTCTTAACTACCAGTTGTTTCAATCTTTTTCACACTGGAAATCTACTCAAGAAATTTTAATCCATTTTTGAGTAATTTTGATCCAATTGACAGCCTAATCTCATATTTTCTTTAAAGAAAAGTTAATGGAAAGACAACCATGTGCATGAGCTTTTGTTTCCTGAAGTTGATTCACTTGAATTCTAATTACATAGATCTCACTTTTTCAAAGTATTTTACTTCCTGGTAGAAAGCACTGCAAAGCAGCAATATTAAAGCAAAGCAAGCTTTACCAGTGTATGTGTATAAAAATTACTAAGCTTAGTTATCACAGGCTTAAGAATCAGTTAAAGTGGTTATATCAGTAGGAATGTTTATGGTTAACAATTCAGTATTAAGCATCATGTGCTTTACATCTTCCATTACAAAGAAATGTTAAGTATTAAGCATTTGTAATGAACTACCTGTAAAAAACTGCAGACAGAAGGTTTACTTTGGCAAAAATACATTCATGTGATTACAAATGTTGTTCTGTATATGAATAAAGGTATTAGCTGAAGAATTTGCTCTAGGAAGAATTTCAAATAATGAATCATTAGACTATTACTCACTATTAGAAACTGAAAAAACTAAATTAATTGAATAAATTTGGCCCATTTATGATTGCCAGAAAAAAAAACTTCAAGAAAAATGGTTAAGAAACAATTACACATGGTCTCTTGAAATTTTATTGATCATGGATTTCATTCTTGTTTCCATTCTGCCACTCCAGGAACCTTTTCTGAAATCCACTAAGGTCAGCAGGAATCATTTTATATAGTGGACAAACAAAGACCACAGAAATATTCCAAACCACTGATTCCCCATGAAACTATTTCTGAATGATTAAGGCAAGATTCAGTTCTTTAAATAGCTTTAGAATTTGCCTTTGCTCTTCTCTAAGCCTTATATAGATATTAACAGTATTTCTTTCTCAGCAGCACAATGTGATGCACTACAAGAACACATGTATAAAGCAGGAAATTCTTACAGGGTGTTTTGAAAAGGAGAGAAATAGCAAAAAGTAAAATGTCACAAATATATGATATATTTGTAGCCCCATTAATAAAGATAAAAGAATCAATTTTAGTTTAAGGTGTAAAGCAAACAGGCTAATATAGAATAATGCAATAGGTAACCATATGGAAGATGCTTTGTGTTGATTTTTGGACAGGTTCACTTGATTCCCTTCCAGACAAAGGCCTAAGTCAACAGTAAGATACATTTTCTGTGGTTGATCTTGCAAGCATATATAACCCATCTTCTTCAATAAAATATGGCACTTGGCATAGCAACCCACTGAGAGAGAAAGGACAATAAAATTGTGATAAAGTATTCCTCTCACAAAGACTTTGTTTGATTTTAACTTGTCCAGAATGAGGATATCAAAAAAAGAACATCTTGCAGCTGATGAGCTGGGCAGAAAAGAAAATAAATTTAAGTGACATGATCTGGATAGCCCTCAAAATTAAGATCTCAACAGATCACAGTTTTGGAGACCACTGCCAAGAAGGATGCATGTCCAAAGTTTTGTTATCTATTACAACACGAGCTGCTTGCCTCTTGCACTGCTCTCTCTTTGCATGTGTCACACCAAATGCGTAGCTCTGCCATCACACCAGTGATAGGAGTTGTTATTGTAAATGGTACACGTTGCGTGTTGGTGATGAAATAGGAAGAGACAAGCACCAGAGAAATTTTGCTGGTAATTTCTTTTGATGAGATACTTGCAAGTATAAAAGCAAGAAAAAGACAAGATAATAAATGATAGGGTTCTGGGAGAGTTAAAAGGAAGAGACTCCTGGTTAAGCTGGACTGGATGCTCTGTCTTGGCAGCCAAACGATGGCGTGGTAACAAAGCCGTAAAAACAAAACGGCGGCTGCGAGGTCGTGGCAGCACAGACAGGAACTGTGCAAGCCCTCTGGGTCCTGGCAGGGTTCTGCAGCTGCTGGCCCCCAAAGGACCTGTGTCCTCGGCCCTCCTGCCCTTACCTGTGCTCCCTGAATTGCAGAGGGCTGCACACACCTGACCGCGGTACAGTCACAGTCGTTTGGCCGTGCAGGCAGAGCAGCGGGGTAGGTGCGCAGCGCTTGGATGGTGTGCCCCAGCCCACAAGATCAACAGGTGTATTCCAAGTGCTCAGAACCACAGCCAGGACAGGAATTACAAAATGGATTAGACCTGAAGCTCCAGTGCAGGCCCAGCAGGGCCTGCCAACCACCAGTGTGAACTGTGGTCCTCAGGAGCAGAGGGACTGGTAGCAATGAGGGAGCACTTAGTTTGAATCAGCAGCAAGTCTTTTTCATATAAAGTTACAAAACTTGCTATTTGTGAGGGGAAAAAAAGCCTGTAAAAGGGTGTTTATTTAGTGTGGGAAAGGTTTAAGACCCAATAAAAAAATAAAACGAAAAAAGGAGCTGAGCAGGCAAACCTCAAGCTTAACCTCAACCCTTTGCAGCTTGGAGCTCAGGGGATCTCTCAAGTCACTTGAGTTTTATCTCATCTTGTCACTGCAGAACAGCAACTATGCTACCCTTTGAAGGGAAAATGAGGAAAGGAAGGTTGGAGTAGCTATTTGTTTATCTTTCCAGTTCTCAAGCTATAAAAAAACATTATAAGTTTATTTTTATAACATCTTAGATGGAAAGGCAGATTCTTGATTTGTCTGTAGTCTGCTGACAGACCCATTACCTGAGAAAAAAATCAGCTGCAAGATCCACACCCTGCCCCTTTCTTTTCCTCAGCTGTCTCCTAGAACTTCAAGAACTTGCCTGGGAATATTTGTCAAGAAGAGAACTATACCTTGACACACTAAAATAGAGTAGGAAGAGATGTTCCTACAGTAACCAAATTCAATGGTACAGAACTTTGAAGGGGTCACAGGTTTTCTATCCAAAATGTGTTAACTAAATATTTTGTGGCTAATAAGGCATCAGTCTTGTTTAAGTATGCTGAAAAGGAGTTTTCTTAAGTTCTTACATTTGGTGGTTGAGAGACTCTGTGAGTCACCTTCAAAATTTGTCTTATTGAACATTCTGAACATGGACATTCATTAGGTACAACATGGTGTCGAAAGCAGCCTGTGAGCCCTCAAACTGAGTTTAAAAGTTGCCATGAAGCATGTCAGGTTCAAGGGCTTCAACCACAGCTTTCTGGAAGCTTCAAGTATTTTTCAGCATCTCCAAATTCAGTGCCAAGCTACAGTGATGACTTGTGCAGTCAGCAGCCAACAAACAGCCATAGAGAAAGCTGAGTAGAGAAATTAGGAGACATTTACTACGCATGCTAAAAAATCAAACAGGACACAGGAGAAATCTAACACACCAATCTGGTTTTTGGTATTCAGCTCTCATACAGGGAACCTTTAATCTGATTGAACCGGTGTGGTGACTGTTTGTTTTTCCTGACTGGGAGTGCACATGTGTGTGTGATCGTACCATGGCAGCAGGCCAGGCCATTAAATGGAGCAACTAGATTCAATAAGAAGCAAACAATGGCATTAAGCTTTCTATCATTTTTGCTATTAGACTGAATCTAAAGTTTTCAAAAGAATATAAGTTTGGACCTTGAACATGAGAAGCCAATATAGCTTTAACTTCTAAACACCAGAGTCCTTTTCTTGGGTAGCTTATGAACCTAAGCTACTTCGTGATTTCAGCAAAAATCTCCCTTTCACTTTCTGCCTTTCACTGTAGCCTGATGTGTTGAGATAGAAGGGCAGGTTAGAACAACAGCTTCTCTAGAACTCACAACACTTTACACTGTCAGCATTTAATGCAAAAGAGGGAATTACACCAGTATCATACACCATGTTTTATCATAGGCCAGCAGCGTCCATCTCAGCTGCTGCTGCTGCCGTATTTTCCAGCAGATTTCTGAATGGTCTCAATCCTGCTCATCCCACTTGGAAAACAAGAAACCTCCTAAATTTATGGCATATATTTAGATGCCATATTCAAGTACAGGATACCATATTTATATATATATAATACATAACATTGCTGGGGGGTGTGTAACCTTCACCTTAGGCTTAAGTAGGAAGTAATCTGTTCCACACTGCTCTGTCCCACCTTTTTTTTCCAAAGGAAAAGGAGAACAAACAAATATTTGGACTGCCACCACAATAGCATTAATAAACATGAGAATGCAACAGCTAGTGTTATTCTACAGAAATGAATGAATAAATAAATAGACTATAAGCACTTTATTCTTCTCACATAATTTCTTCTCAGTGACATTATTGAACAGACTGTTGAAAACAAACATCGTTAAATGAGAAAAGAAGAGCAGGAGCCTGTCTAATTCCCCACTGCAACATTTTCCAATGACGAATGCTCCCTAAATGGATTTAGCTTTTTGAAAAGAAGTCAGAGAGAAATTTGATGTGGCCCCCTGACCCCTGGTAAGCACATGTATCTTCACCTGTCACATAACACACTGGCACTTGCTTACTTTTCAGCAAAGACTATTGATTTTGCTTATTGGCTGCAGGCTAGTCCATAAAGAACAAATTACAAAGTCAGAGGTCTACAGTTAGCAATTGCTTGCATGATAACAGGGAACTCAGCACTATTCCCACAATGCGGTATTAACATTCTCACAAATGTGTGCAAACCTAAAACATTCACTCCTGCTGTGAAGTCCTCTGGATTTTCAATGATATACAGCCAGCAGAACACAGAGTACACCCCATCCCATCCCGAACAATCTAAAACAACAGGGATTTTGCCCCAGTATATAAGCTACACTTGTGCTTTAAACAATATCTTCGTAAAGAACAAAGAGAGAGAGGATTAAGAAATGGTTGCATTCTACCATTAAAGAAAGAAAAACGTTTGACATAACCTACTGTTATTATGAATGCCTTCACAACTAAACCTTACACAGAAAAAGCCAACGTGGTGACTTTTAAGAAATGTTTCATTGTGCTACTTCTCTGAAGTCGTAAAGTTTATCTTTACTTGATAGATGACCTTGGGGACATATAATTTGATTTGCTGCACCTTGCTTTCATCTTATAGAAAATAGGATACAATACTGTTGTCTGCTGTTCAAGTGCTGTTGAAACTCACTGCCAAAAAGTCCCTGCAAAAGACAGTGTGGCCTGGATTTTATTACTGAAATGGGACAGGCATAGGAGAAGAACCCTGGTGAGGATCAAACCTGGAGAGCCAGGGTGAGTTTCCAAAATGTCATTGTAGTTTTTGGAACTTAAATTATACTTGCCTGATATAATAATTGCAATTGCCTTTTAATACCCAACCATATAAAAATAGAAATATATACTGTTCATCTGGCATATGTTTTTCAGCAAGAGCCACGACAAGAAAATGACACAGAAGGGTCTCATTTTAACATTATTTCAAGATCAAGAAATTTATAATAATTTCAAATATGAGATTATAAATGACAAAAAAAGAGAGTGAGTTATTGTCTTAATTCACTTCCCTAAAAAGGACAGTTTTTCTAATTTTTAAAAGATGTTTTCCATAATAAAATGTGATGATTCAGCAGGTCTGACACAACAATTTTCAGGAAAATTTTCCTTTTCTAGAATATTTGACTGGGAGAAAGAGGCTGAAAATTTCAAAGGTGAGTTAGAGCTGAGCATATTTGAAAAATCTAACTCAATTCCCCACTGAAATCAAAGCATCCAGGAAGAAAGAGCAACAGAAACACTTTTGGAACTCATAGTAAGCACTGGCTTAGTGCATTTCTATAACAGACTGTTTTGCTTCAGGTTAACTGATTACCAATTAACTAGAACTAGCGAGTGTATTAGTAAATTCTGCTGCTGACACTTCGTAAATGTTTCTGGTTTATCCTAAGACTGAACATGGTAAGAGCCTAGAATAATAAGCTGCACAGAAAGCTGGACAGGACAAAGCAATTCTGTGGAGTAATTTATAGGGCAAACTGAGATCAATGATTTCTCAAGACACGGCCCTTCCACTGAGAAGGCGCAGGCACCTGTGTGGTCAAACGACATGCAGGAACAAGGTGCCACAATGCCTCATCAGTGACAGTCACAACAAAAAGAAAGGCTCAGGATAGAAGGGAGACGCTGTCCCAAGGTGGGTTGGACTGCAGAGGTGGTGGCAAATAACTTCAAATCGCCAAGAGGAAGTTTGTGCCACATGGGGAAGACAGTGTTTTAAATAGCTCCAAGGGTGGTGACTCAACCACTTCCCTGGGCAGCCTGTTCCAGTGTTTGAAAATCCTTTCAGTAAAGCATTTTTCCTAAAATCCAATCTAAAATTCACGAGCTTTATTAATCATCTCCAAGGCAGAAATTAAACTTCTCACATTACAAGATTATCAGGTTCCCTTCTCACTGTTCCATAGTGAGATCAGCCTAAAAGTGAGGTCTTGTGAGGTCTTCTGTTGTGCTGAGTCCATAGTATTAATGATGACCATGTTTCTTTAGAATTATATAAAAAACAAATCAGAACAACTGAAAAAGCCTGGGCAAGAAACACCTCACAGCTTTGGATGCCTTCATCAAGGTCTACAATCAAAATTCAGCATTGCTGTGAATGCACAATAGTAAAAGGGCTTGGGCTAATGCAAACCATCCTGAAAATTTACACGTGGAGTCTTCAGCTAGCACCATAAGTCTACATTTTGCAAAATATGACCTTTCCATTACAAAAAATCAGGATTTACTTTCATTTACTACTTCTCATCTCACTCACTTTCTACTTTGATACCCCAACAGACACCAAATTCAGTCACATATTGGGAAACCAATATGACACTGTGGATTGCATCTCTGTTTCTATTCTGTAACTAAAAAGAAAAAAAAAATGGACACAATAAAGAAGCAAGCCTCCCTACTGAAAAGTAATGCAGAAACCAAGTAAGAAAGGGCATGCAGATTCCTATGTGAAATTGTTATGGTATTGCCAGTTACGGGGAGCAAAGAAACCTAGTGAGTTGCCCATAACCTAGGTTTTAAAAGCTTTTGAGTTTTTCTGCTGCAGAGGGATTTTATAGTTTATGTCTTCAAGGGTTTGTAAAATTAAAAAAAAAAAAAAAAAAAAAAAAAAAAGAGAAAAAAATCTTACTTTGCAAATATTGAAGTTGAGATTATTATTTTCTCATATGAATACAGATTCTGGGGGGTATGAAGACCTCCTTTATCAGCAGACATGTAAAGAAAAAAAAACAGCAATGTGATACCCTTTGATCCAGCCAAAGAAGGGCATACAGCCCAAGAGAGAGATCACTTGATGTTTAAACCTTCTGACCTCCCTGGCAAGGCTCTATAAGGACCTCTAGCTGCAGAGAAGAGCTCCTTGTGCTCAGCTAGGGATGCTTGCAATTTGATTAAAGAGAATTACCATCATGCAGTGTACACCTCGTTATTTCCCCCTTTATAACAAAACTGAGAATAGCTTCTCCAATTAAGACTATAAAAGATGTAAATTTACAGACATTTAGAAATTATTTCTGCTCTTTTAAATTACTTTTCTTAGTTTGAATACCTTCCAGTTTTGTTTAATGTTAACATTTCATTGAAAAATTCTTACTAATAGCCCTAAATAAAGAAGAACACCACAAGCACAAAAGGAGAAGTAATAAAAGGTGAAACATATCTGGAAATTAGACCTTCCCTCTAATCTTGTCCAAGACGAAAGGTCCTCCTGAATGGACACAGAAAGAAAAGCTGAAGAATCTCCATGGATTACAATTAACAAACCCACTGGTCACATGAGTCAACCCCAAGAATGTGGGCTGGAATCTGGGCTGAAAACCAGATCATCTGTGTTCGGCTCAATGTCAATAAGCACATAATTACTTGTTAAGACAGAGAGAAGCTCCTCCAATTCCTCCTAATTTGTGCAGTCGGTATCAAAAAGAACTCCAAATCTGACTTTTAAGAAACTACTACTGTTTGGGTGGGAAGGGAAAGATTCTTGACCACAAAGAACAGCTGATACTATTATTCAAACAAGGCATCATTGTTTAGCTGGTAAAACTGAACTACTTTACTGTCAAATGGCCAAATCTTGATTTCAGTATTCAAGTTCCTTTTCCTTCTCACATGCATTGTCTTTGGAATTACTTAAACGTGCATTGTGCCATTTGTTACCCTCAATGTAGCAGAAAAAACGAAAAAGATACAGGAAATCAAGGTTTCTGAACCAAGAGCAAACTCATCCATACACAAATGACTTCACTTCCACTGTCTTCATTGGGTTATGGCAAAACAGAGCACACTCTCTTTTGCCTCTGTGCCACTGCATTCTACAGAATTTTAGCTTTGGTCACTTCCAGTGATTGACAACCTGCATTCAGTAAGGCCATGATTCGATGAATAAAACACTGAAATATTTAATACTTCTAATATTGTAGAGTTCTCAATTCCATTTAATGCTGGTTTCCATAAATCAAAGAAGCAAAATTGATAGAAGCAACAGTGAGATGCACATTGTCTTTTAAAGCCCAGTCATAAAAATAATGTTGTCTAAAATACGTAATTTTTTAGAACATGCTAAAGCTATCACTGTCACACTGGAAAACAAAAGAATTACTTTCTGAACACTGTTCTTTTCATAGTGGAAACCTTTTAAAAACCCATTTTTATAAATGAATACTGGTTTGAATTGATCGTATGGAGAGCAAGTAACAGAGTTTTGTATTTGAAATTAGGTTTGATGAGACAGTGGTGCACTAAAAATCAACAAATCAGTTTAGCTATATCCGCTGAAAGAAACTTTAAAAATACTTCTTGTTACTAGAAAATAAATAAAATCTCTTCCCCTAGGTGAGACTGAGAGATTTTAAGTGGAATTGGTATGTACAAGATATCTGACTTCATACTAAAAGCTGTACTTTTAAGGATGCTACTAGAAGTTGCGAACAGTTGATGAGCAATTTTTTGTTTCAGGTAGAAGAAAGCATTTCAAATTTATTTCAAACAGCACAAGTCAGTGCTGCTGTTTAAAATTCATCAGAGAACACTTCAGAAAAGACTGCTTATCTATTCAAGCCACACATTTTAAGTGAACTCTTGCTAAATTCTCTGTGTAGAGATCAGGATTACATGTACTCTGAATACGGAGAACTTCATCTGACAAATTACAGAGAGAGAGCGGGGCGTTCAGCGGAGTCCAAACGCAGAGATCTACTGTGCCTTGTAAAGCCTGACAGTGTAATATGTCAGGCAAGGAGAGCCTCGGGTACCAGGGCCAAGTCGTGCTTGTTCCCAGGACGTGATTTAGTGTCTCAGAACCGGCGGCGTTGCGGCGCGTGGACATCTCACGGTGCCGAGCGGAGGGAACAGATTTGTCACCGCCCGCTGCCAGGAGCGGTCCCGAACAGGGACATTTTCGGCCTTCGACAGTGATTGCTGTTACTAATTCTACTGTGAAACACGCAGAGCATCTGCACAGGGACTTGAGGAAAGCGCTGCCAAAACAGCTCTGGCTTTATGCTGTTGCTCCTGGTGCCTGGTTGAGGCAGCGAGGAGACAGATCGTATGACTTAAGCCCTTGCAAGACCTCATCACTTTTCATGGGAGAATGGAAAAGTGCTGATCCCAAGGCTTTTATGCTGAGGGAAAGCAGATAAAAATCTGCAGGTGCAACTTAAAAAAATCAGTATGAGAAGCACAAAATAGTGTAAATAAGGCTGAATTTCTAAGGAAAACAAAGATCAAGCATGCGATGGCAAATAAATGAAAAGAAGAATTTAATGATAGAAACACAGAAGTGTGCATTGTTAATCTAAGTGGAGAGCATGTTGATTTCCAGAGTACCTTTAGTTTTAAGCTACAAACAGTATTGATACAAAAAAGCACAAAGATGAATGGATATAACAATTTCTATTTTATTTTTCCAATGAAAAGGAACTAGTGATAATTGACTGTAACTCTGCCTGGCTCCATCTCTAGAGAGACATAATCATTCTGGATATATGAAAATAGATTGCTCATTCTAATCTACTATTGTTTTATACTCTTTGGGGCCCACTTCTCAGCTGGTGATAATCAATGGTATTAGTCATTGCAATACAGGGAGCTGATTTACTCTATCAAGGGTTCAGGCCTTGAGCAAAACTCACATTACCCATTTAATTCTCTTCCTAGCAGCAGCGAACTTAATAAGGCTTGAACAAGAACTTGTCTCCTTTCAACCAGTGTGCCAGGAAAAGCTCAGAACTGCTGTCCATACGCTGCTGAATCATACTAAGAGCAGCCACCAGAACCCAGGGAGTTGATGTTATGACCCTAGGTCCCCTGAAAAACTGAAATTTTCACTTTGAGAGCTTTTCAGGAGTTCTGCAAAACTGTTGAGAAATTGGTATTTTAGAGCCAAGGCAAGAACAGTTTGGTTTTGTGCACATCCTCAACCATTAATAGATTTTCAGCTTTTTCTATGCCTGTATTTTCTTATTAAGTATTATCTTATTAAGTATTATCACGCCTACTATTTAAGAGTGTCATAAAACTGTGAAATTTACCTGGGCTTTTCTAACTTGGGCAACAAAACAGCTCAAACACAGAGAGAAGTCTTCCCCACCCCCCAGATGTTAACTGGCCACATCTTACTTGAATTATCAGTTTGAAAAAACCCAGGAGTTGGCTGCATTTACCTGTTAAATAGCATTTTCAATCCAATTCTGAGTGTCTAAAGCGAGCATGAATTGGGTATGAATTCCATTATTCAGTCACAATATTATTAGCATGGGAGGAGCAAAGTTTATCACTGTTGTCAGCACGATTATGCAGCTTTCCCATTTGCCTTATCTCCGAGAACATACACAGCATGGTCCTGATCAGGTTTGTCATCTTCCCAATGCCTTGGCCATGATGACAGTCAGAATGAATGAACAGATCGGCGCTTTGAAGTGCTCATTGATATCTCGAGGTCAGATGTTTCGTGCATGTTTCTGGACCCTTTCCAGGCACATGGGAAGCGACAGGAGCAACGGCAGCACAACTGGCTCTGCCAGTCTTCCCCAACTCTATGCTGCTCCTTCCCCGCATGGCCTGGCTGGTTAACACGTGCCAAAGTCAGTGCAGAAGATTGCCACCTTTTCTTTTTGGTAATGAAGAGCTGTTACATCAAAGTGGTTTGGGAGCATTGCTTAAACTGTCTCGCTGAATCTGAAGCAGCTATCGAGTTATTCCTCCCACACAGAGCAGAACAGCTTGGTCCTGCTGTTTAGGGGTCCTTGCCAGCTGCAGAGACAGGGAAGGATTTGTTTTTCCCCCTCTTAATTTTCACTTGTTCTGTTTTCTCCTGGTCAAGTTTGTTAACATTTGCAGCTAGGAGAAAATGTAATTCAAGAGACACCCCCAAAAAAGATCAAATATTGAAAAAATAGAGAAAAAAAAGACAATTGATATGTATTAGCATGGCAGGGCTCCTGACTATGAATATGAATATTCAAGAAGAACAAGTTCTGAAATCCTTAATCTGTTTCAATATTTATTTTTTTCTAATTCCTGTTTTTATTCAAGCAAATATATCCCAAAACATGCAGAAGAGCTGCAATTGCAAAGATGTCACCGTTCTTGTTTGGAGTAACTCACATTGTTAGGAAGATAAGTCAATGAGAAACTGCCCAAGGAAAAACCTAAAGAATTTGCTGTGCTGAGATTAAAATAAATAGCTTATAAAATCATAGCAGCTGTAGGACATATGAATTTAGCCATTTCCCACTCCCCCTTAAAAATAAATGACACTGGAACAAACCTTTTTTAACTTTAGAGCTGGCAGTTAACATCTTCTGGTATGCATTTTTAAAAAAAATCCCTGTCATCACCAACTCCTTAGACCAACACATAAAACTTCCTTAAACAGCCAGTGAAATGAATGGCTGGCACACGTTGGAGCAGTCCCTGGGAAGCAGCACGGCTGCAGCAAGGCTCCAGAAGGCAGTGTCATTCCTCAAGAGAAGAAGTGTGTGCCACCAGTAAATAAACACACCCAAGGAATGCCCCTAATCAGCAAAGATTTTGTGCTATTTCCTTAATGAAACTCCACTGCTGTGGAGAACTTTTCATCCTCAAAGCCTAGGGCTAGAATAGGTAAATTCTAAATCAGCTCCTGGAGAAGCACTGCCTTACGCACACCATGTGGGTGTTCTTGACACTGCTCCTCCTCAGAGGCCTCCAGTCGCAGGACAGTGGAAGCAACTTCTGCAACGTGGATGAGCCTTTCAGCCTTTAGCCAACAGTAAATTGGCTCAATTCAGCAACTCAGGCAACTGAAAAAATCTGTGCACCACCATCACGTGTAATGCTGCTTGGCTTCCCAGCACATTCTAACACCTACTGCTGGCAGTGCTCTCTTCCAATTGTCCATGAGAAAAATGTTTAAATGTCCCAGTAAAGATTTCAGGTGACACTGCAAAGAGATTTCAAAATTCCAACAAACACTATGAGCCAGTGTACTGCTACCTACAACATGACTACTCCTGTTTACTTGATTAGTCCATTTACTTCTATTTACTTAATGAGTCACATGGAATGTTTAAGAACATGTTTACAATAAAATGCAAAAATCTAACCAAAGCAGCTGCCTGAATTCATCTAACATGAGGGTAGTCTTGAGGTTAATCAAAGAAAATAAAACATAGCTCCTCTATACATCTATTTTGCTTTACAGAGACAAGGAAAAGGTATCCAGAAGGGCAACACAGACTGAGGAAAGGTATTACACAGCTAATGTAACCTACCCATCAGCATCTTACGGTGTAGGGCTTAAGGCATCCTCACTTAAAAATTTCTAGGTAATTTGAACTCTTGAAGCAAAACACAAAAGACAGGCAATTTCAGAGATATACAGGATCCAATCCAAAAAGAGCTTTGTACATCAAAACCAGCACTTTGAAATAAACCCGTAAATAAAATGCAAGTCTGAAGCAGGTCAAGATACCACTAAGAAAGCAGGAAGTCACCAACCCATTCCAGGGGGGTCAAGGATACCTCCAAATGAAGTGCAGCAGCAGGTTCATAATGTGGAAGCTGTGGGCTGCAATTTTCACATCCAATAGTTGCATTACAAGAATGGAAGAAGTTACACCTTCCTGCCCCTTCCATAATGGTGACATGGTACCAGGACAGAAATGTGACTGTAAAGACACATGACACCCAACCAGTATTTTGTACAGGCTTATTGCATACTTAAATTATCAACAATACTGCTCTCCATGCAGCCTAATTTCACCTTGCTCTGTGCATGGCCCTGCCATACCATTGTTTCAACCCCCTTCCTGACCCTATTTCCTGGATTAGAACTAATCAGGATCTTCCCAAGAGATCACTTCGTCTATTCCCTTGTCACAAAGCAGAATCAGCTGTTGCTGACAGAAGAACATCCAAAAATCCTGGTAACAGCATTCAAGGATAATGATGCCACAGTCTGTTCATGCCCCTGCCCAAGTACCTTAAACATGAGACAGCTTGTCCAAAGCCTTATTGCACTTTAACCACTGCCTCTCACCTGTTGCAGACCTGAAACAAAGCCCAGGTAATTCACAGACTCAACCCTCTGCTGCAGGCTTTCAAAGATTGCAAGACTGCTGCCACATCCTGCCCTTGCACCTCCATTTCCCAATTCCTTTGCTGTACTAAACCACACAACTCTTCCACTCCTCTCATTTAGACCATATTTTGTTCAAATAATTTTTGACAGTCTTACTCTTCTCCTTTGGACTGTTTCCAGGTGGTCTTAGAGGGACAGAAAGAGGCAGAGGAAAGCCACTGGAAGGGAAGAAGTGAGCACAGCCTGGGTTTGCAGGTCTCTGCATGCTGGATGAAAGGTCCAGCATGACAGGAACAGAGAAATTCACAGGAGATAAGAAAGGCTCTGCCTCAGAGCAAAGGAGGAGCAGAGGAGGAAACGGAAGTCTGAGGTATAATCCAATTTCTTGTCGGCTCACATGCACTGGCTGTCATAAGGCCATGACTAAGAGTGGTCTGTCGGGTTGCAAATTCATCTTATGTAGTGAAAGAATATAGAACCATCTTTAACAGCTCTCTAAAAAGGCTAATAACCAAAGTTATCTGCCCAGGCACTGAAGTATTGTCCTTTAATAAGTGTGGGGTGCCAGGGGGCATGGCAAAACAAGGTTTGTTTTGTTTGCACAATGTGGCTTGAAAGGCACATGAATTCTGGGCAGCTGGAATTGTGAGGTGTTCTCCTGGAGAAATAATAAATCGGAAAAAATCCCTTTGAAACTTCAGTTCAGTCTAGAAGACATCACAACCTTTGGGGTTTGTGGGGGTGTGGGATTGTGACCATAATCTAAGGGTCCATATTCTATCTGATCTACAGATGTGGCTCAGCAGGTTGCTGCCATCTACTTATTTCACCTGTGTGTGCGTTTACAGACAGGTGGGATTATCACAGCTACTAGACGGATGGACCCTGGACCCTTGGCCTCAATAAAAGACTGGTTTGCATGTACAATTGTCCCCCAACACACAATTTTTTTCTTTTAGACAATGTACCTCATGACATTTGAGCATCTACTTTTGCAAAGTTTGTCTGAATTCTTTTCTGCTGAAAGAAAAATTTTCTTGACCATAGGAAGAACCCGGCAGGAGAAAGTTTGTGATCTTCCATGAAAAGATATTTTCTTCTGCCATTTTATTTTTTCCCAACAAGATGTAAACAAGGTTCTTCCACCAGAATATTTCTAACATTTACAAGAACTTACAAAAAGTAATTGCCATTTCTTCATATGATCAAGAGTTTGAACACATGCCTGTTGCCCTGCTTTTTCCCCACAATATGAACGTTTTCTACTCTCTGAGATCCTTATTTTAAGCAGTTTTTCAAGTGTATTTTTTTGTCTGTTTTACACTCCAGCATACAAATACTGAGCAGATCACAATGAATATTTTCAAAAGGGTAGCAAAGTAATCCAGAATTTGAGTCCCAATTTGTATGGCACCGGATGCACTTGGTGAAGAGCTGCTGTGCTCAGAAAGCTCCTCAGACACCACTTCTAAACCTGACAGAGACCGTGAATCAGAGCCCTCAGCTGCAGCAGTTCTCAGCCAGGGATGTTCATGTAAACTGAAATCAATAATGATTTAAACCATGGTGCCAGGCCCTCAGCTCTGGCCATGGCACAGAGTCAGCTGCCAGGACAGGGGAGGGATGAATCACTGGGACAGGAACATCTGACCCCACCTCTCCATGAATCATCAGACCTCTCGAGCCTGCAGCCCTTGGACATCTGGTTCTTCCTGAGCTGCTCCAGGGTAAACATTGTAAAATAAAACCTGAAAGAACCTGCACCATACCCAAGTCACAGTTCTGCATCTTTTTAAAAGCAAAAGCCAAACAGAACAAATCAAAAAACCCAACCCCCAAATTTCTACATATGAAGCAGTATTTTTACTCTAATGGGACTGCTGTTGTGTACCCAACACTTTGTTTGTGACTGTTCATAGAAAATTAGGATTAGGAAGAGTGACTCAAAGTTCTGAAAACATTATCCTGGAAATACATTAAAAATTCATGTCTCCAACCTATTTTCATATTTGGAAAATTGCTTTTACTATTTTTAAAAGGCTCACTCCTACTAATATGCCTTGCAATACTATAATTACTCCAAATACAAAGTTTAATAACAAACCGAAATAGTAGGATGGAAAACTTGGTGTGTTTATACTTGAGATGTTTCCATTCTTTTCCGTGTTAGAAGAATACTTTGCACACACATACATGTGTAAGACTTACTGCAGCCTGCTCAGCTCGTCATTGTTAGCAATTGCCTTTCTCATTTTGTAGTTGTGAAGGCAGTTGAAAAGCATGTTATTGTTCTAGAAATGTTCTTGTCAGAGCTGTAGACCCTCGCCCCAGGGTGAATATCAAGAAATGTATGATTTGATGAAACCAACCTTCTGCAACAGCCCCTGAGCTAAGAAATCCAGAATGAGATAAGGTGGAAGATCCAACTTTATTCTGTGGTTTTGGAAGATATAGTTTAGAATCTTAGACAAAATGTCAAATTAATCTTTTACTCATGTGTTTGTCAAAACCATAATTCAGTAGCAACAAAGCCAGATTTAACTTCTCTTTGAAGTTTTATTACATTTACCTGGGTGTTACTTTCGACACAAATATTTCTGCACAACAACAAAGCACGTAGTAACTATTGCAGACCTGATTCTGAGGTCAGATGGAGGCAATTAATCATTTATTCCACTGGACTTGTTGGAGCTACAGCGAGACAAATGGGTTCATCAGAATTACAGCCCCTTAGCTGCAATAAATAAAAGATATATTCAAATCTGTGAGCAATTTTCTATTACTTAATCTTTCATTTTCATTTCCCCACAAACTTTACCCAAATAGAAATTAAAGCACTATGGCTGAATCTGAGAGCTTCATGAGTCCATAAAAGGCACAAGACTAATGTTCTCTACGTGATGGCAAATTACACTTCTTTGTGTGCATTACAATACTTTTACAAGAGTTGTTACGTAAAAAGAAAATACTGATGATCATTTAACACAGTAAGAATTCACTTAAATGAACTGCCAGAAGAACAGAACTCTTAAAATAATTGATTTTTCCCCACATCAGATGAAAAATGCATAACACTGTACAATGAAGTCCGTTTGAGCAAAAGTCATTTTCTGTCCATTAAAAGAAACATAAAATACATTGGGGTACTTAATTAAAAGTCTTAGAACCGATTTGCACACCATAAATTTACCAAACACACACAAATTTAAGTAAAATACCTTAATTAATGCTTTTACTAAATCTATGGGTTCTCCCAAATATTTTATAAGTGTAGAAAATTTACATTCACTACAGTTTGAAGAATACCACCATCTCTAAGAAATAAATTCATAACAGTTGCTGCCTCAGTGTTTCTGCCAGCATGCTGATGCCTTACACTTATGGAATGTATGGAGTGATTTGGAAATGACAGCTATCTCATGACAGGCAATACCAGCAGACAGCCTTTGAAAAAATCTATACTGACCTCACCTCCATCCAACACCTATTGACAGTTGTCACTCAAACTGTGATATCACATAAACACTTTCCGATCTGAGGCTTAAGTTTCCATAGTAGGGCAAAATCCTGTTAACTTCTGACCCACCTCTCAGACACCCTTTCTGTTGTATTCATGTTTGCAAACCGCTGACAGCTTTTTCAAGGCAGAGAATGCATGGCTTGTGCTACACCCACACTCCCTGCCCTCTAAGTTTCTCCCCTTAAACCCCCGTCAGAAACTTGTTGCTAATCGAGGGTAAAGAAATCTGCATCTGAAAAAAACACACAGCAATCCAGAGAAAGAAACAGAATATTGTTTGAATGTGTTCTGTAAAAGACCTGTGGCACTTTTTCTACGTGGTCTCTTCCACCTTCTGTTATAGATGGATCAGTTTTCCCTGTTACCCATTCCTTTTTATTTCAAAAGTTTGGCTAGCTCCAAAACACTGAGATGAAATAATGATGAACCACACACTGGATTATAAAGAGAGATGAGGAAACATAAAATCCTCTTCAATTAGAAAACTTAGGACCTCCATAAGAAGGCAGCAGGGAATGAAGTGTTCTCAGTGTTATAAAAATAATGATTTATAGCTGCAGTAAAGAAATTAATGTCCATCTATCACAGTTGTTGATACAATATTGTAATGAGAGGTTTCAGAAACATGGAGCATGGATGAGTGTTTATAACAACTTCTATCTGCCCCTATGCAAAACTTTTGGTCATTTACAACAAGCTAAGGAATTCTTCAAACTCAGGAATTCTTCAAACTCTGCCAAGCAATTAAAAGAAATAGGAACCATTTCTATCCCTCTCCAGCACTTCAGTAACAACTTCTAAAAGCTCAATATTCCAGAAAATCTAGTAATAACACAAGTTTATACTCAAACACTATAATATCTCAATCTAGCCTTTCTTGTATTCCTTCTTTACCCTAAAAAAGTACATCTTACTCGAACAGAAAACCATGGATCTCTTGGGCTACATACAAAACATACCTCTAGATGAGTAATTCTTTGGACTTTTCATCTCTGATGCAAATTATGCATATATTTCCAAGCTACATTTTACATTCTGAAACTAAATACAAAATACAAAGGAATGGCTAGGAGTTTCAGCCAGGTTTTTGGAGTAAACAGAAACTTAGTTTTGTAACTGAACTTTTGTAATGCTTGCAATTCACAGGAACTGAGAAATAAGATCCAGTCTTTGTGAAACTGCACTAGATATGGATCTAGAATGAAAGGTTGTCCCAGAAAATTAGAGAGAGTTTGGAGATATGGATTTATTCTTAAGGATATATTCCTTCCTGGATGTCAGGTGCCATTTGTCACACCCTGGATTTTGCTGTCCATCAGGATATAGGTGAAAAAAAAATTTAAACTGCTTCATAGCTCAAGGAATTTAGTCAAGATCCATTTTTACACAATAGAGAAAGAAGTCACTATCCATTAACAAAGAATAAAAGATCCAGGCAAATCTATATTAGTGTGCATATGTACAGTGGCAGGATGAACAACACCACATCTCTTGAAGAAGTATTGTTGCAGAGTGTGCTGCAGTCCCACTAAAAATATCACATGCTTTTGGCCTGCCTAGTTTGATGCAAGGGTGCAGAAATGCTTTTTGATTGCAACAGGGCTAGAGAGACACATAGCAACTTCTGAATACCCAGGTACCTTTAGTTCATCAATTCATTTACTCTGCTTTACTTGCAGGTTTGAAATTGCATTAGAGATGTAAAAAAATCTCTTTCCAGGCTCTGATTCTGAAATTGATACTCCATGGCCAGGCTGCTTTGTCCACACCGAGCCCCATGGACTTCCCCATGGCTCCAGGCAGAGTGTCATTGGTTTGCCTACATGGTGCTGGCTGCAAGAGCAGACCTCACAGTCACTGGCACTTCCAAGAGGTGCCATTAAATAACATCTACACAAGCCTTTTCCCCCTTTTCTCTTCAGATGGGTTAGCAAGAGGGACAGCAGCTGCACAACAAGACTGTCATAACATCCACCAAGCCATTGCTGAGGATCACACCTGACCTCGGGCCACCACCCACTGCTGGCCCCAGGCAGAAATGTCTTTCTTCTCCCTCCACCCTGTGGGCCTCCCACAGCTGGAAGCAAGAAGCTGTTGCCAGTGCACTGCTGTTTTATTGAATATATTCATGGACAATGGGGGACCAAGGTCATCCAAACTCATTTCATCTGGGAGCTTTCACGTCCGTCGTGTCAGGCCGGTTTGCGCTCCCCTGAATTCAGCTGGTCTGAGATACAAGCACTTGTGTGACTGGAAACACAACCCATGGAAGTGCAGTGGCCCCTAAAGTTTAACAAGAAAGATAAGCTTGACATTTATCTATTTTCAGGATACTCTATGCTGGTTCATTGGTACAACCTCCCCGAAACGTTTACACCGAGCCATTAAAAAAATGAAAATGTATGGCTGTAATGACAAATCTGCTCTGTACGATGTCTGCTGGCCCAACAGGAGGACTTGTGGATTCTCTGGGATGATGTCACTACCACATGGTCTGTCCCACAAATGTTCAGGGAAAACAGGGATAGAGCTGAGGTTGTCTAGTCTCTGTCACAGAAAACTATACAATTCTCATTCATCTACTGTGAACCATGAGCTGTGTGCGATAAAGTACTGATGTCAGAGAGATAACGTCTAATTCCCTCTTTCCATATACACACACATTTGTTTTATGTATATAAAATAAGAAAAATACACACACATATGTAAATACATACAAAAACTGTATAAAATATGGGACGGTCTCCAGGAGTGTCACCACAATCTGAGTGATTAATTACAAGAAAGCAGAAGCCAACTGAAAAGAGACATAGAACATATCCTATTCCTATTTTCCCTTCCCACACAGTCTGGTGCTGTTAATTTAATTTTCTTAATTTAGTGACGATTACAGATGCAAATCTGACAGTGCGTAAAAACCAAAATTAGGAAGCAAACAGTAATGGTTGGGTTGGTACCAACATCAAATGGTGCCTTTAGCATCACATCTGGTTTGTGATCTGAGAGGACTACCTCTGCAGGGAGAGGCATTCACAGCCATCTTTGAAAGCAGGATGAAGATTCTCATTATCAGGGAATTTATCTGCTAGCAGTAAATTAGGAGCTGAAGGAACACCTTCCTCAGTACTGCAGGAGCCAGACGTGAAATTAGGGGGATGTGGTGATGTTAGGCCAGGTGCTGCATGACTCCACAAACCTCTTACTCGATGTTATACAGTAGGGACACTTTGTGGGAATTAAAGGTCTTGGTGTGTCCATTAGAAAGAGAGTAAGGGTGGAAATAAATGTTGTTTCCTAATATGTCATTGTTCGTAGACACCAGGGGGACAAAAGAGTTGCTTAAGCTGGAGGACAGTGTTCATATATTAAGAAATGGGTGATGGGCCAAATAACTTTAGTCTGCCAACCAGAGCTAAGTTTCTGAGACTCAGAAATCTAGGAGTCCTGAGCTATCCCCCAGTAAGAGGGCAAGCAACCCAATTTTCTTTCCACCTTATAATGTGGTTTCATTATATTTTTAAACAGAACAATATGAAATAGATACCTATGATAGTACAGACTTTTTCAAAAGCCAAGAGCTTTCTTCTAGCCCTATATCCTTACAAAAGGAGAAGGAGGACAACAGTAAAATAGTGCATGGGTACAATTTACCACGAGAAAACATGATTCTTGTTAAACAGCTTGACAAGAATATTGTGGTTTGGGAGACAGAAGGGCAACAAGGGGCAGGGTTCTTGAGGGTCACATTGCTTTGCAGCCCAGGGCATGTGGTGGCCTCAAGCTTTATGAACACTCACTACCACAGGGTCTATTATCTGCCAGGCACAACTGATGCCTGAATTATTGTATTTCAATAAAAATTGCAGCTTTGGTACTTAACCCAATAACTAGATTGTTGCATTCCCTTCCCACACTGGATTGGCATCAGCAAAGAAGTGGAGAGTGGGATAGCTGCCCCTGTCCTTCCTCCTCAGCAGACACACATCTGTGGCAGCTCTGGGCTCAGACAGGCCAGGGACAGAGTCAGTTCAATTCGTGATGAGCACTAAGAATGCACCACCACAAACCACAGAAACATCAGTGCTAGGCACAAAGTACAAAATGCAGCCTGACTGAAGGCAGAGTGGAGACATGGTATCGGGGCACAAGCAGAGATAAGCTAATGAACCCCCAGAAATTTAAAAAAAAACAAAAAACCCCCTAAAAATACTTAAAAAAAATTTTCCTCTGTAACAGTGTGCTATAAAAACTAGAAGAAAAAAAACCCAGCCACCAAATCATGCTGCTTACAAATGCCTCTATAGATGTAAACTCATTACTCATTTATATATGAAGTGAAAAGTATTAAGATAAATGACGCTATTTACTGCCATGATGCACCTAACATCAAAACAGATATGTATTTTCAATGTTGGGTGCGTTAAACACATTATCCAACTTTCAAAATACAATAAGTGATTTATGCCAGAGGTTGAATATGCCCAAGCAGCAACTAAAAATATAATAGAGAAAAACCCAAATAACCCAGAGCAGAGCAGCACAACTAAGACACAAAGTCAGCCAGAAAGCTCAGATAAACCATAAAATTGGAAGGTAAAAATTAAATAAATCCTTGCTTTTGGGTACCTTGGGCAAAATCAATTTTTTTTTTCTAATCATTCACAGTGTTTTCCAGATTTTAATCTGTGGTCCTGCTACTAAGTAACACAAACATATTTGCCAACCAAGAAAAAAACATCTATAGTATTTGTATTTTGCAGAGAATCCAACATAAAAGTACATTTTCTGATAAAGGTACAAGGCAAAATTTTTGGACTCAAGTGTACTGTTTTCCAAGCTTGGATTCTCCATATTGAAACCACAGCAAAATATCCATCCCCTCATGTCCCAAAGGGGACACACATTTCTCCCTTAACAGGGGGGAGCAAAGAAAGCAACCAAGGTTTATAAAAAGGCTTCCTCAAATTTGACTACAAGATAGAGAAAAAGAAGAATCTGCAGCCATCCTGCTTACCTTAATAACCTTGTGAAAATACAAGCTCATCACAGCTCACTTAACCAGCCTGGGCACAAGGGGTTGTCCTTGGTGTGGTGGCTCACTCTGGGGAAACTGGAAAAATACTCTCAAGAGAGACTTGCCCTGCTGGCAGCAGAGGGGTTCCACCCTGGATGGCTCAGCTCGATCAGAAGGGCTCTCCTTCCTCATTAAACAGCACCTGATCAGAATAAAGAAAAGCAGGCTGAAGCTTATGTACCTTTACCTCCCAACCAGTGTCGAACTACCTGAAATCACTTTAGTCCTGATTTGCAGCCACTTCTCAGCCAGAGCAGCCAGCTGGTAGTGGGGCTGTGATGGTGTAAAAACCAGGAATAGTGTAAAAACCAGGAAAGGTGTAAAAACCAGGAAAGGTGTAAAAACCAGAGTGTGCACTGCCTGTGCGGCGGTGAGCGCCCTGGAGGGTGAGCTCCCTCGGGAGGAGCAGGGGCTCTGCCTGGTGTGGGGGTGATGGCCGCAGCGTGGGAGGTCTTCACGTCTGCCTTCTGAAAACTGGCAAAGGAATTACCTCAGAAAGGGCTCAGCCACTGTCGAGATACTTCATTGAGGGCATTGAGACAAAAAGGGCTTTCAAAACAAACTAGGGAACTCCAGTATACTGTGGGGATTTAAGAAAATTCATAGTGTTGTACAGTAGGAGCACGACCATTTTTGACATGCAAGAGTTGTCCTGAGTTTACAAACTGTGCTCGGCGACATTAAAAAATCTGGGTTTGTTTTTAAGAGGCAAAGGAACAAGGCTGCCAATATTCAGGAAATAGTTCCAAGAGCAATTTGCTCCATTAGCCACGGGTCTGAGGCCCCCTCTGAGAACACAGCATCACCTCGGGGGTGAGGAGAGGCCGATGGGGTGAAAGCCTGGGAATGCTCACCAGCTGGACCACCAGAACGGGCAGCAGGTGGCCGGGAAGCAGCGTGCTGGAGGTGCAGCTGCTTGGCTCTGCCTGCCGGGAAGAGCTGTCCTGGGAAGGCAAGCCGGGGAAGGGCCGTCCTGGGAAGGCGCGCCGGGGAAGGGCCGTCCTGGGAAGGCACGATGGAGAAGAGCCGTCCTGGGAAGGCGCGCCGGGGAAGAGCCGTCCTGGGAAGGCACAATGGAGAAGAGCTGTCCTGGGAAGGCACGATGGAGAAGAGCCGTCCTGGGAAGGCGCGATGGAGAAGGGCCGTCCTGGGAAGGCGCGATGGAGAAGGGCCGTCCTGGGAAGGCGCGATGGAGAAGAGCCGTCCTGGGAAGGCGCGCCGGGGAAGAGCCGTCCTGGGAAGGCGCGCTGGGGAAGAGCCGTCCTGGGAAGGCACGATGGAGAAGAGCTGTCCTGGGAAGGCACGATGGAGAAGAGCCGTCCTGGGAAGGCGCGATGGAGAAGAGCCGTCCTGGGAAGGCACACCGGGGAAGAGCCGTCCTGGGAAGGCGCGATGGAGAAGGGCCGTCCTGGGAAGGCACGCTGGGGAAGAGCCGTCCTGGGAAGGCGCGATGGAGAAGAGCCGTCCGGGAAGGCACGCTGGGGAAGAGCCGTCCTGGGAAGGCGCGATGGGGAAGAGCCGTCCTGGGAAGGCACGCCGGGGAAGAGCCCCTGCAGCAGGGCAGCGCTGTGGGGGCGCTCGCAGGGCCCGGCCAGGCCCGGGCGCTGAGGGGAGCCTGTCCGAGCCCTCCCAGAGCCGCCGAGGGGCTGTGCAGTCACCCGGGAGGGCACTTCCAGTAACAAATTACTTCAGAGGGGGCTCCCTGTGAGGGAATGTCCTTCCTGCCAGAGCCCAGGCTCCAGCACCCCATTGAGGGCGGGGTGTGAGTTTGCTCCCCTCACACTCTCGCTTTGCCTCGCTGGCCCCTGAAGTGTCGCAGTCCCTTCGTGCTGCATTACATTTCCGCACTCTCTGGTGCCAGAGGCTATAGGATGTGAGAGTTTGGAAAACCTGAAGACCCAAATGACCTCTCTCTGGCCTGGCTCAGATATTCGCAAGCATTTGCTTCTTGGAAGCAGAAATTCCTCTTCTCCTCATGGTATGCCTAATGCTGCAGCACACAGACCTTTGTTGTCTCACAGAACAAGAAACGGATTCAGTTTTATTTGTTCTTCAGGGAACAAATAAAGTCTACATGGAAGCAGCTGTAAGCTGGAGAGATCTGCAGCTCCTGAGGCTGCTCTTGGCTGAAAGAAAGTGCCTCAGCTGCTGCTTTCATAAACCTGCTCACCAGTTTAGGACCCAGAATTAGAGCTGGACTGGTGAAAGACTGATCAATAGTTTGGGCAAAACTTTCTTAAATTTTTGAAAAAAAATGTCTGATCACCTTTTCAAGACTATGTTTATGCATGCTCCCAGCTGCCCCTTGCAGCTCATTTCTCACACAAAAGGATGAAAGGGAAAAACAAACTAAAATTTTTCTCACTACTCTCCCTTCAGGTTTTTATAGGTGGTTTAGGAGTGTCCTATCTAACTGTGAACACCTGGAGGGCAATCAGCTGGGGGAGAGTTGGAGACCACGTGAAATATTTGGTGGTTATACAGCACCAGGGAAGTCTGAGATAAACATACAAGATACAAGACTAGCTAAAGACCAGCTAGTGTCACTTGTGGATAGAGTCAGCCAAACAGAATCATAGAATCATTTAGGTTGGAAAAGACCTGTAGGATCATTGTGCCCAACCATTAACCCAGCACTGCCAAGGCCAGCACTAAATAATGTCTCAAAGTGCCACATCTTGATGGCTTTTAAATACCTCCAGGGCTGGTGACTCAACCACTTCCCTGGGCACCCTGTTCCAGTACTTGACAACCCTTTCAGCTGAGAAGCTTTTCCAGTAGGCATAGAAGAACATACCCCATCTCTATGCCCAGCTTTTAATAGCAGCCATTCACTGCTGGGGACAGCAGAGACAATGTGTTGTTACAGGGTGTTAACATCCAGCTTAATCTTTTCTACCCAAATCAGTATAAAACTCATTTTTCCCATAACATTTTAAACACATTATTTTGTCTCTGCAATCAGGCTTAGCCCTATACTGCTTTTGTCAGGCCCTGGGGTCAGCCGAGGCATTATTAGCAGGGTGTTCTGAAATCCCATCAATGCAGGGAAGAAAACCTAACAAATCCTTAAAATTAATTGACGGCATTCAGAAAACATTATGTGATGCACCTCTATAAGCATACTTTTCAAAACCTGTCTCTTATTCCTTGATATTTGGGCCAGGCCTTGCAGAGCAGGTGAAGTCTTGAAGAATTTACTTTCCATGGGGGAAGATCTGCCAAACTTATGAGTCAAAACCTTTGCATTGAGAAGCACTGTGAGGCAGGCAGGTCATGCAGCAACCTGTAAGGGATGAGCTAGATGTAACACATGGTCTATTAAATTTGGTGTACAACTGGCTTTTGACTTGTTCTGTGCTAAGAAGTTTCATTCTGCTGCAATTTTGCAATGGACATGAATAAAAATTTAAAACTGATTAATTCTTTCCTTCTTCTCTATAATATTCACAAATAAGTTTTCCTCTTTTCGTATTTCACCTCTTATTTCACCCTCAGTCCAACAAAAAAGATTGTAGACACAAGAGTAATGGAATAAACCCCAATCCTATCATTACTAACATTTCAACAGCATTATCTGGGTGTGCAAGTTCACACCTCAGTGAGGAACAGAGTGAAATGTGGAGAATTGCCATCTTTGCAGCTGCTACTAGCTGACACGGCAGCAAGGCAGATTGTTGTGAGGACAGTGCTACATCTGCTGCCCTGTTCATGGCAATGAACCAGACTCTCCATAGTTCCAGCTTCCTTGTGCTGCTCACACAGTGCAAAGTGATGCTAATAAGACCACAAATAGCTTATGAAGAATTAAGATGTTGAAGGAAAAAAGGAAATCACACTCACCTAAGCATGCCAGGCTTGAGTTTCTTTCATGTGGGTCCTCCTCTTATTCACATTGTGTGATGAGGGTAAATTTTGGGAATGGTGATGTACTGCTACAGCCACCCACTAATGGTCTATTCCAAAATTACAGTTCAGCACAACTTGGTAATTACTGTTATCCATGGGAGGGAGTGAAATGCCTTTAACATAGCCCTTAAGAATATATTGAAGGCAGTCCTCACACAGGAAAGAGTTTAACCCCATAGCTCTGAGAAGAAAAAAAAGACAAAACCTTTGATCTTGATCATTTGTTACGGCCTGAGCGCACAGCTCAGGGCAGAAGCATTGGCCTCTGCTATCTTCAGAGCCTGGAGTGGCTGCATGCCAAGCAAGTGCTCTGCAGTCCAAGCATGAGGAGGGCTCTAAATAACACTGGCTACCAACAGCCCAGAGGGCAGCAGTGCAAGAGCTGCGCGTGAACTGGGGCAAGCAGCACCACTGCCATGCATCCTGTTTTGGCAGCAAAGTGAGGTGTTGATTTTGAGAATGCCATCTCTAAGTTGTCTCTCGAAATAATATAATCCTCTTATTTCCTGCTTCACCAGTTTTAAGGTCGCTTTGGTCTTCTGGGGCAGGGTAAAGCTGTTGTAGCTCCACAGGGGAAAATCTTGGCTATTCCTCTTAGCACAAAGCTTGACTGTCTGAGATGATGTAGAAGGGAACATGAATCTCAGTAACCCTCTGAAAGTGCAGGATACACAAATAATCTTTGTGCCTGCAATTCTCTCCTGGCCTGGATGCTAAGGCAGTTTTTAATGAGGATTTGGCTCTGAGTGCATGTTTCCATGAAATGCTTACAATCTTCTTTTCCAGCCTCCACAATAATACCTACGTGCACAAAAGTAATAAAGTACCATGTACAAATATGCAGAAGCACATGCCAGTTCTTCAGCTTTCCATCCCTTCCAAGGGCTCCAACAGAGTGGCATTAGAGAGGGGGCAGGAGGACAGCTAATATGCTGACACTCAGAACAAGGAGCAAAGAACATATTGAAACACTTTGTCAGGTCAGGTCTTTATTCTGGCACTGAAGACAGAGCTATAGACTGACAGAAAGTGTTTATGACCTGAGCAGCAAGAACACAAGAGTGAAAGGATCAAGGCCTGTTAAACCAGGATACAGCTGTCCCTAGAGAACTTGATCCTGGCCAACGGGCTTTGGCAAGGAACAGTTCACATGCAATAGCTGTGTTTTGCTGTGGATGATTGCCTAAATCCCAGCTTAAAGTGGTTAAGTGCTCTTCTCTCCCTCATGTGATGATCTCTCAGTCTGATAAGTCTAGGAGAAAGGGATGCAAAAATAACTAAAAATTAGGGGTTTATATATATTTTTGAAACATCTCTTCATTATGAAAAGAAATATTGAGGAAATAGATGTACATCATCTTTTTGCTTCTGTGAGGGTAAACAAAATTATGGGAGACGGCAGGAAGACAAAAAAGCATGCTGGAATGAGAAAGAGAGGAAAACTGCAAAATCTAGTTCATTCATCAAAAAAATTAAGAAGTTAATTAATAATTAATGATGACAAGAGTACCAAGAGATGCAACACAGAATCATAGAATATGCTGCATCAGAAGGGACCCATCAGGATCATCAAATCCAACCCCTGGCCCTGCACAGGACATCCCCAGAAGTCACACCATGTGCCTGAGAGAATTGTCCAAATGTTTCTTGAACTCTGTCAAGCTGATGGCTGTTTCCTTGGGGAGCCTGTGCCAGTGCACAGCCACCCTCTGGATGAAGAGCCTTTTCCTGATATGCAACCTAAACCTGCCCTGATTCAGCTTCATGCCATTAATAAATAATTTAAAAAACAAATAAACGCCTTTCACCGGCTTCTGAAAAGTTGTCATTGTCCTTAAGAAATGTGTAATAACAAACCATTAAAGTAATGCTACAAGTGTTTTCTGTACTTACAAGAAAAATAAAATCATTGAACATTTCTATTCAGGAAAATACAGCCTTGAAAAACCAGCATTTGTATTTCAGGGGTATGCAAAACATGAATGAAGGGGATCAGGAAGTAGAAATGTCCACGTCATCAAAATGGACCCTCACAGGGACAGAGCTGTCTGGAAGGGTCCAAAAGGTGGCTGTCTGTTCAGCTCAGTCACTTATTGGTGCAAAGTCTTTGTGACCAGAAAACCCTTTGACATTAACAATTCTACTGGGCAGTGACAGTGACATCAAGTGGATACATTAGTGAATTAAACAACTGAGCTACTCTGATACACGAGAAGCTGTATTTTAGTAATGATTCATCTGAAAAGTGCTTCTACCATAAGACAGATTGAGAAGCAATATGCCCTTTGAGGGTCTCTTTGTGTTCCTGTGTACATCATCCCCTCCCTGCACCTTTGTATGAAGGGTAATTCCCACTTCATTTATTTGAACAGAGGAAATGGGGAAATTTTCCAAAGAGGCTGAGAAAAAGGTAAAAAATTGGAAGCTTCATCCTTCCAGATACAAATAGCAACAGTTCATGAATGCAGAATTAGTTTGGGAAAACTCAGATGCATAAAATAGGGCAGCCCCAGGCTGTTTCAGCTTCTTCACAACAATGCTGTAGTACCTATTTAGTTATCCAGTAATGCCGAGCAACTGCTGATGACTTCATTATCCACAAAGTATGCATGCAGGCACCCCAAATGAGTCTACTGCCAATGCACTCGCATCATTAAATTTAGAGTAAGGTACCAAAACGTTTTTGAAATACATGGGGACTCTTTAATGAAAAGACTTCTTTTTCTCTACTTGGGTGAAAATATTCAAATGCAAAACCTTCTGAGTAGCCTTATTCTGAGATAAAAGCACACCACTTTCACCATGAGAGTGGTGGCAGTGCCTCTTTTATCTTCATCTGCTAACACCCCTGCTTCAACCGTATACTCCCATGTGACCAATACTCCCATTTCAGCCTAAGTGCCTGCCACTCACTGGAACTTTTCTTCATTATGACATTTCATTAGAAGGTTTGTACTGCTTGCTCAGCACTTCTGGAGTAGTGCCTTGCAAGGGAAATCCACAACTATGTTCAGGTATGTAGTGGACTTGGTAGAATACCCACCCTCACTTTTGGTAGTTGAAAACAGGCTTTCATTTTGTCTTGATTTCTGTCATCATCTACCTGCTCACTGCAAAGGAAAAGTAAATGTTTTAAACTTAGTTTAGCAGGTGGCACAACCTCTGATGGCATGGCCCAAAAAAATGTAGTCCAGGTGTCAGCACAATTTTTTGGACCATCTCCGTTGCCTACAGCTTGCACCACACAGGCGGTGTGTGAGTATCTCTTTGATTTATGTGGATGGGAGTCTACACAAATGCAAAATCTTGCATTAGAGCAAAGCATCCTCATGTTTCCCCCATGGAAGATGTGGCACTGAGGAGCTGAACTGCCAGCCACCAGCATCCTCCAGGCGTTAAGCAAACATCTCCAGAGACTCTTACCTGGCCCAGGTTTTACAGAGGTGCCCAGTATCTCCAATACCTACTGGAGCCATACCCAGGACGAGGGTAATTTTCTTACCCGTGAGAAATTTAGGACTTTTCCATTATGATGAATGTTTGCTCCCTGGTCTTCTCCAAGGTACCAATCAAGGTCCCCTGGGAGACTCACAGAAGAGATTTTCTCCACTTCAGGTTGCCCTGTGCAACTAGGGTGGCTCCCAACCTTGCTCCCTTTTGGGATGAGAGCACACACAAAAGCAGATGAGAGTGCCAACAAAGGAAGGATTTTATGTTTTGACTGGGGCCATGATGTCTCCTTCATTCAGCTTTTATCCTTAGAAACAGCATTGCCTTAGACTGCACATCTGCTGTAAAAGAACAAATATCTGTCTTTGCCCGCTTCTGTACATACATCCTCTGTCTCCTCAGAGGCCCGTGCCCCTCACCACAGAGGTGCCCAGCCTTTGCTGAAGCAAAGTGACTATACTGAAAATCAATAGTAGAGCTAAGCACACTAATACTGTCTGTGTGCTTCAGCTTCCAAGACCAATCATCTGCTCTTGAGGAAATGCTGAGAGGAAATTAGAAATATTTTAAAAACCCTATGTGTTGTTGTTTAAATTTATGGGGGGGTCCCCGGGGAGTGCCCCCCGGAGACCCCCGGGGTCTTTTGGGTTCGTGGTGTTCCCGGGCTTGCAGGCAAGGAGACTTCAGACGCCGGTGGGATGCTGATGAGGTGAGGGTTTATTCACTGAGGGAGAGGGGAAGGGGGGGAAGGGGAAGGGGGGGAGAGGAGAGAGGAGCGTCCGGACGCCTCCAGGGGTAGAGGGGGAAGAGGGGCAGAGCCTTCTGCCTTGGCATTCTTATCACAGAGGTTCAAAGGGGCGCGGTAACATTCTCCAGCCAATGAGGTTACAGATACAGGATACTGCAGGGAGGGTACAGACTTAGGACAAACCATACATTTTCCAAGGGTGAGCCAGAGCAAACTATTTCCATAAAATGCAATCCCACAAGTCACCCTTTTTTTCTTTAAAATGTGAGAAGAGAAATATGACATATGACAATTAATAATTTAAAAAATGAAACAGTAATTACACAGTTTTGCAGCATGAAACCAAATACAATTGCAGTAAGGATTATGTTATAAGGTGAACAGTTGATCTGACCTTGTAATTGCAGTAGACGGGTTATGTGAGTTTATATTGCAAGATTTGAAACAAGTTAAATTTGTTTGAGCCTTTCCAGCGCGACTGGCCTAATAGTGTCTAGTTTTTTCCAACTGGCTTTTCAGCCCACCACAGCCCCCAGCTTAGGCTGTGGTGCTGACTATGCTCCCACTCTAGGGACAGGAAAACACGTGGAGTTCCCCGGGCTCCACACACGGCTTCAGATTCTCCAGGTGGCCTGCTGCAGTTCCCCCATTGGGGCCGGGCAGGGGCAGTGAGGAATTTAAATCAACTCAAGCTGCCATTGATCTGTCACGGAATTCCCGTAAGGCCTGAACAGCAAGTCACCGACACTCACGGATCTGAGCCAAACCACTCCTTTCACTTTCCAACTGGTTCAACCAAAACAAAAGACCCCCAGTTTTAGGTCATCAAAAGAAAAACAAGAGAAAAAAACTACAAAAACCGTCAAATACTTTCTCAGACACCAATTTAGGTTATCAATCACCCTCAGAACTAACTGAGGACAGCATAAACCCAAAAGCGTTACAGATTCAATAGTCTACACTACTGAATCGCGCCTTACAAGAAGACAATTCAAAAACTGCTTCCCTTGGATCTACACTTGTGACCTGAAAAGGCCTCTGCTTTCTAAAACAGAAAACAGGGGAATCTGCAATATTTACACACACAAAACTAGAAAGGCATAATTGTAAAACTTCTTCATGGGGATGGGAAGGAAATGGAGGGGTTTGGGACACCCTGCTGTTTGGCCAGAACAGCTAGGGACAGGGGCAGAAAAACAGGGAAAGGGAATCGAAGTAGCATTAACAATTATACAAGGCTGCAAAACTGGTATTACAAATTCACTTTAGCTTTGGGGTTTGGTTTCTTAGCGTTTACCTTGTGGCACTTGGAAAGCGGAAGATGGGACTGAGAGCACGTGGCCATGGTGGCCATGCGGTCACAGCGCAGCACGTGGTGTTAGCTGTGCCGTGCCGGGTTTAGCAGGAAGGGGTTAACTCTCGGGGGTTTGTTAAGGGAAAGGGGGTTAGGGAGAAGGAGCAGCGAGGGGAGGAGGGGGTAAGGGTAAGGAAGGAGGTTACACAATTTACAAAACCGAGTTTTGGAAGGTGCGGGGCTTGGGCACAACTGAAGACTGCTTTTTCCTTCTCTGATGGCTGTCTGGCTGAGTTCCTTTCGCTGCTGTCCAGGGCTGCTTGTCCGCGCGGCTTCTCCCGGTGCTGGGGCCCGCGCGCGCTGCGGCGGGGCCGGGACCACGTGTCGGCTCCGCCGGGACTGCCCCGCGCCGCGGCCGCTGGGCTGGGGCCGCTCCTCCGCCGGGGCCGTGCCGGGCCGGGGCCGCTCCACCGCCGGTTCGCCGCCCGCGCCGCGGCTGCCGCGGGCCAGAGGGTGCCGCGCCGCTGCCGCGCAGCCCGCGCCGCCGAGCCGAGGCGGGCCGGGGCCGCGCCGCCGAGCCGAGGCGGGCCGGGGCCGCGCCGCCGAGCCGAGGCGGGCCGGGGCCGCGCCGCCGCCACGCGCTGCTGCAGCGGTCCCGCCGCGCCGGGGCTCACGCCGGAGCCTCGCCGGAGCCTCGCCGTGGCGGAGCCGCGCCGCCCGGGCCGCGCCGCCCGGCGGGGCTGCGCAGCCCGCGCAGCGCCGAGGCGGGCCGGGGCCCCAAGGAGCCGGGACCCGGGCCCGCGCCGGGCTGGTCGGCGGTGGTGGAACGGCCGCGTGGTGGCTCACGAGGTCTCTGCGCGGTGGGGGAGGGGCCGCCCCGGGCCGCGATGGCCCACAACGGCCGCTCCACCGGAGACGGCACAGAAACGGAGTTACCATGGTCCATCTTATCTCAGGGTCGCTGATGCTGTTGCCCGACGTTGGTGCGTCACCTATGCTTTTATAAATTATTGTGAAAGTGTCTCTGCTGCAGATGCGTAAGTGAAAGTAGGAGTTAATATTCGTTGTCACTTCAGAAAAAGCTTTACAGAAGTGCACAATAGGTCTCACCTTACTTACATATAAAGGATATCTTTATGAATGGGTATGGAGAAAAATAGAAGGCAAATCCTGCAGTAAGTAAACCTGAGATTACTTGCTTTGTGAACAGTTTAGATTTCTGGGGAAAAAAAAAAAAAAAAAAAGGGGAGAAACAATTTTCTCTGGTAGAACTGCAAACCATTTGCTCGAATGCTTCCAAGACCAATGCTAGCATTCCCTATTCAAAACTAGATGAACAGTCTTTCTCCCCTACAAAACCATTGTCATGGACCTAGGCCAGGAAAACACTGAGAAGCCAAAACATTTGTATAAGTTTGGTGTAACTGAAGAATAATTAGTACACAGGTAAATAATAGAGTGTGCTAATGCAATGTAAACGTGCATGAGATCTGTGTTCTGTAGTAGGGATTTCACGTCAATGTCAAAGAAAGAATAACGCCTAACAATTAGAGTTTGTGATGCTGTCACTGGAGGAAAGGATTTCATTGCAGGTCTACAGGGATTGTCTTATCAGGCCATTTGGATGCAAGATCGTGATGGCAAAACTATTCCACTGTATGCCTAGCCCCTCTGACTATTGCATTACAATGCTGTCAGGGTGCTGGGGCATAAAGATTTTACTGCAATCATTCTGAAGCTAATACGTCCAGATACAATGATCTCAGCGTAGCTTGCTTTCCCAATAAATTTAAAAGAAAAACAGGTAAAAAGAACTGGAAAATCCAAAAGCAATACTGAAGGTTGTTAAGGTTTGGGAAGGGCACTCCAATTTAGTAAGGCACATAAGCTCAGACTCTTCCACATTATTATAGCATCAGTTGGGTCATGTGACTGTGGGATAGGATGCAAGCAGTTGGAAAGGAGAACCCTAATTTGCAAGATATTCTAAATGTTCTAGTTTTTAGATACTGTGGCATTTGAACATAGGTATCTCTAGTATTCCAAGAGTTCCTGAAGGCAACACCATAGCTAGTCCTGAAATCTTTCTCAGATGTCAAATATTTAATTGTTTCTATTAGCTGCTTTAATGCTCTATTCATACAGGGTTAAAGTTGACTAATGGGGTTGCATACCCTTTCAGAATCGCCAATACGTCTGTATTCCCATTTTTAAAGACAAAAAATGTGACGTTAAAGTATGTATCATCCCTGCCTCAAAGCCTCAGCTCTGCCCCCATACTCGAGAGCAGTACAGCTAACGGGGCTGTGTATGCTCGCTGCAGCCACGGCACGTGTCTGACACACCATCCCCTTGGCAACCCCTTGTCTCATTTATCTTCCTGAATGCTCGGCTAACCTTCTCTATCTCATAGGCAGCTGCTCTGATTGGCACAGATGTTAATTAAACTAGGTAGTAACGGAGCACACACTGGAAAGGCGGCCCTCGGAGCTGAAAGGGCTCCTCGCCCGCACCACTGCCCCACTGCCGTTCTCAGTTATGTGCAGAGTGGAGGGAATGAAGAGAAAATAGCCTTGTCCATGTTCATGAGATCTGTAAGAGTCTCATGATGGCAGAAGAAAGGACAGGGCAAGCATCAGCTGGTGGCAGCAGGCAGCAAATGGAGGTAACTGGTGAGCCAGAGACATGGACATAACAATGCTAATCACTAACGCTGACCTAAGTAAAATTTCTGTTTTCTCTGCCCCTGGCTAGCAATTTTCTTTTTCCTCATCTGAGCATTGTGATCTTCCATGTTGCCCAGAGTATTCTTTCAGGGTGAAATGTGCCACAAGGATATAAAACAGAGTTAAAATTATGAGAAATAGGCTAATGCGCCCTTCAACCCTGTTTGTTTTTCTTAATTTTTCATCCAATATTCTGGAAATTTCCCCCTAGAAATTTTCACAGCGACTTTCCTGGTTCTTAAAGGTGGTCCTAACTGTGAGAAAGACAAATCAGGAAGTTTCCCCTGAAAAACCACTCTACTGGAACACCCATTCACAGAACACTGCAGAGGGCAGGATGAGCTCCCAGGACATGCTAATACATGAATTTTGTTGGACATATCACATTTTAATATCCTACACTTAATCCCACTTAATTAAATCCCTCTCCAATTCTCTGATCTGTAGCAGAGCACTGCTCTTCCTGCACCTGTTTATCTTGCATCAAGCTGTGCTGCAGATACAACCAGAACCTTAAATTTTGAAAGTTTTGGCTGTCCCAAAAAGTTGATGAAAATTAGATACTGGATAAGAGTGATTGAAAGTTATATCACACTCAGATTGGATCCATCACTGAACATTCATGCACAGTGAAAAAATAATTCTTGGATGTCACCTCTTTCTTTGTGAGTGTCATGAGAATTCCTCCCTCAAACAGTTGAGTTCTTAATTCACATCTGAATAATCACTGAGATTTTTCAGGACTGAGAAAATATGTGGATTGTGTATTTAAAAAGAAATGGTTTGCTATGAGACAGGAAATGTATTTGATATAATTTTTACTAACTGATTTAGATTCACTTAGGTTCCAGATAAGATTAAAGGCCAGAAACTAGCCTGTTTAAACTGGAAGTTTAAGAGTGGCTGGCCGCTCTGCAATCAAAGCTGTGAGCAATGAGCAGAGATTCTCTGTACTCCCAGGTAAGAAATTACCTGCTGACAACTCTGCAGCCACTGGTCAGTCTTGCCTCTCATCAGCCCTCTCACTCCGTTCTGTGGGGCACTGCAGCTCCAGAAGTGCTCTCCTTTCCATGGTGTGTAACCTGAATACCTGAGGCTGTAAAAGGTCTCGGAGGATGTTACCAGGCTCAAGTCATTACCCCTCTCCCCGGCCAACATGCTGCTTAAGAACTTTATGCTCTGTTTGCCTTAATCCTTGCTGGTGCCGTTGGATGTGTCGTGCTTCCCCTTGCCTTCTCCTACCAGTTGTGATTTAAAATAAATCAGAATATGACCCAGTTTTATACTCACGGCGGGCTGTTTGCAGCACACAGAGCAGGTAGGAAGCTTCTCTAAGCTCCCTGGCTTTTTGAATCAAAAAATCATATGGTTGGTCTCACATCCTGTGCCAAGCTCATATGAACTGAACTTCAGTCAAAGTAGAGAAACACTCCTGCCATTACAGTATTAAGAGTACAGTCTTGGCTCTGTGTGCCTGCACTTGAACTGCAAACATTATATAGGTAGCACTGAATATCAGTTTATTCAGTTTCCAAAAATTAATTGAATAATAATAAAAAATTCCTTCTGTCTACCTAAACCACCACTTTTCCAAGACATTCCTAATCAATAGCCATGCTCCTATACTATTACCCTTTTTAGTGCCATCATCATACAGTTCCTGTAGCTTGTGAAACTGTCCAGTTTAATTTCATGGTTTCATATTTTTCAAATAGAATGCAGAAGAAAAAAGGAAAACACTATCTAAGACCTGAAACCAACACCAAAGCCCAAACAGTATGTACTAGAACTTTGTAATTAATAGGTTTCAGCTCCCTAATAAAGGGCTTAAATAATTTATTCCTATTTCATTGCCAGAAAAATTTCAATGTTCTTGTATTAAATATAATATATATTCATATATATTTTTTTCCTGAGTGTGTTCCAAAGACAGCCCATCAGCTCTAAGAAGCACTTGTTAATGTCTCCATCATATGACAGCATTTGTTTGAAATATTTGCATGCCATATAGTTCAGAGTACCTTCTTTTTTCCAGGCAACAGCTAAAAATTTTACTATAACATTAAGAAATTTTAATGACTGTTAAAAGGTTCCCTAATGACTATAATAAAGGACAATATTTTATTGATGTCAGCAACTAGCAGTTGACTTATGCAGTACTACTTTTTAATCTTCTGGTTTGGTGTGTTCTTCTATATCTCTGTTCCAATTCTTAGAGCAAAACCTGATGCATCTCAGCTGTGATTTAAAGGATTTACTCATAGAGCTAAAGAAGTCAATGCTGAAGTTACTTAATGAATTAAGTGCTGTCTCTCCAGTGCATATTCAATTTTTCATGAGCTCTTTTCAGTTTCATTGTCATTTACGTTTGGGCAGTTGTCTATGAACCTGTAAAATGGCTCCCCTAAGCTGGAAATCCAAAGCCTCATTGTTTTTGCCACAGTGAGTTTGCCAAGACACCAGCAGAAGGTCCAAAATCTAATTCCTGGGTAAAGAAGACACCTCAGGCTTGGGTGCCCAGTGCATTTGATTTCCATCTACTTTGGTAACAGAAATTCAAGCAGGACTTTGTTACCACCTGATGCTCTTTCCTGAGTCTATGGAAGTGCCTGTGTTGGTCTACCCTGGAAGCCTACAAAGAGAAAGGCAGAAGGCCTTTGAAAGGCTGCAAAAGATCATGGAATCAAGTCAGCTATTTTTTCCTGAACATACCCACACCATAAGGAAACGAGATGTGTCTGGGGTTCTGGTATATTTACACTTCTGATTTACTGTATGACCTTGGGCAAGTCACTCATCCCTTTTGTGCCTTTGTTTCTGTATCTGCATTGCAGAAAAATAATTACATTTTCTGCTTCACACAGTTCTTCTGAGGCTTATTTAGTGTTATCAATACACAATGCTTCACAAAATGGTGGAATTATTTTAACAAATATGTCAATCTGGAATGACTATTGAGAGCAATAAATTCAGAACCAGTTCTCACAGCAGTTCTTAGACCTGCCCTCATGATACCAGGCTTCCATCTGAGGAAAGATGCTCTTAAAGAGTTGTATGATCAGTGAAAGGCAGTAGTGTCAAAGCCCCAGGGTTTCTCTGGTCTCTAAATGCTGGTGCAAGAATATAAAGGTAACACAGATGTGTGGCTGGAGCATATTAACTGTGTGAGAGGGAACTAGCAGGGAAAAAGCCCAGCACACTGCCTGTCTCCCAGCCTGGCTGGGCTGGTGGTGGCACAGCAGAGCACAGCCCGTTGAAATCACACTGCCCTCTCACGTTAATACTTGCAGAATGCTGGAACCATTTGGATGGCTGCTTTTGGTCACTTCATTCACTCCATTACTGCAACTGGTCAAAACAGGGTTTGGAACATGTCTTGCACGCAGAAGATGAAAGATGGAAAGGGTGTAGGCACGAAGGTTTCCTACAAAGTCTGGCAGTTCCTTACAACTTATTAGCGGAACCTCCCTGGTCCTTGCAGAGACCAGGAGAGCGCAAATTAACAGAAGCAATTAATTACTCACATGTAAGCTGCTGGACTCAGTCCGGGGGAATGGAGAGGACGACGATGCGCGAGGTCAGAGCGGAGCCTTAATGAGCCCTTCTGGCCCCGACCCTGTGACTATTCAATTAGGCACGAGCCCTCGCTGCGTGCCAAAGGCCCTTCGCCCTCCGGAGCCGCAGCACCTCGTGCCAAGCCACAGACCTTGCCCTGGACGTCTGGGCCGGCGCTACACGCCGGGTAGTTGGACTGCTCTGGATCTGAGCCCTGAAATGAGGGCAAGCCAGTGACAGCCCAGCACAACTGCAGCTGCTCTTCACTTCAGTCTTGCCTTTAAGCGCATTGTCTTTTGTCGTCTTAAATTACAGTAAAATTGCAGTCAGCTGGGTAAACCCAAAGGCCCGTGTTGTTCTTTGCTGGTTTCTGCCATTCACAGAGTTTTCTCTCATGCACACCTATAGTCACTCAAAAATGCTTAAACACTATAATGTTGAACGGAAGGCGGGGAATTTTGTGTTTAAATAAAAACCCAGCTGATTTTTTTATATCCGTTTGCTCTTTCACCCACCTCACAAGTCTCCTTCAAAATGATGCCTTTCTAAGTGATTAATTTTCCATGAGAAGATGCTAACACCAGGACAGTGCAAAAATAAATATCAGAAAAGAGCAAGCAAAAGGGAATGTGTCACATACTGACTACAGGGAAACAGTGCAAAACATCTAATCACAGCAGTGCCAGGAAACTTGAACCTGTCCAAAAGGATCCAGTGCTCTCAATGTTTAATTGCTGTTGATGGCTGCTGGTCAGCCATGCATGACAATGTGTGTGTCACGCTGCTCCCTGCCTATGTTCATTCCTGTCAGCCTTCACTCCAGGTGATGAGTACAGCTTCTCTGACCAGGGGAGAGAGAGAGAGAGAGAGAGAGAGGGGAAAAAAAGAGCCCTCACAGACACAAAGCAACATGTACCCAAATAACCCAAGCCACAGGAACACAGTGCCAAAAATGGACAGCAAACTCCAGCCTTTATCAACCTCTCTACCCCTCCTTATTTATGCTTAAAACAAAACAACACAAAACAAACCCAAAAAACCAACAACACAACACACAACAACAAATGTGGCATCTGCAACTGACAGTATTCCAACTGGCAAGTCTCAGGTCTCCTGTTTGCTTGATTATATGTTCGAACACATGCTTGGGGCTGCGCGGAGCGATTTGAATTACAATCAGGTAGCAATGAACATTATCTTTTTTGGGGAACTGGAGCTTTATAAACCTCCCCTTTGAGCTAATAAGAGAGAGGTAGGGGGAAATGTAGGAGAAGTAACTTAAAAAGTCTAGAAATTGTATAACAGCTTTCCGCTGCTTTCTTAAAGTGACTGTTTAATGGTTTATGTATTTGGGCCCAGATTCAGCAAAGCACTTAAGCATACATTTAGCTTTAAGTATGTGAATGATCTCATCCTTATTCAGCAAAACCCTTAAATAAATGCTTAATTTTAAGCCTATGGTTAGCTGCGTTGCTGTAGCAGGACCTCATCACACAGTTCTGCATCCTGCTGTCTGTCATATAATTAGAAAGACTGCTGCTCTTTTACCTCACCCACTGCTTTCTTCTTTTCAAGACAACAATCATTATTTGGCCATTGTTTAACTTCCTTTTGCTATGTGTTAAACCAATGCCTGGGAGGCAATACATTCCTTAAACATCCAGAACTCATTCCCATTCCACTCTGGATCCATTTGCAGTTGAGTCCTGCTGCAGTCTCCAGTGGGAGCTGGGTCAGGACCACATTCCAGAAGTGTTGCAGTAGTACACGGAGTTGTCTAAGAGTTGGGAAAGGCAGTGCAGTGGGGAGGTTTTTCTCCAACAAAAGCATCATAGCAAGGCTTCAAAATTGATTCAAAATTGCAAAATAGCTGATGCAAAATTGATCTGACTTCAGCTGTGGTTGGGATACTTTGAGGAAGGAACTAAAATATCATTTCCGGACCATGACATTTCAAGCAATTAGGAGCTAGCATATGATGTTAGTTTTGATGATGTAATTGTTTTACAATCATTTTGTTATTCTCTCTGTGTACTGCTTTCATTCATGTCTCCAATAAGTGGAAAATGGAGGTACAATTAGAAGCAGGGAGAGGAGCTTGTTTCACACGATGTTTCTGGTTCATGTGAAGATGTTCTTTCTTGCAATTTCCACCCTTTCCCCTCTCCATATCCACACCCACCCACCAGTGAGAGTCAGGAAGGCTGTTCAATTTCATTGATGTTAAGGATGATGATGAGAATCATGTTTAAGTGCTAATACACAGATACAAATTGAGAAATGCTGTGTGGGGAGGTCAGTCCACTTTATTTTTCCTGAATCAGCTTTTGCTAGCTTTAATATTTGAAACAACTTGACTTCCTCTGACATCACCGAGGAGAATCTATATGTTTAAAATTACTGTTATTACTACTTACTACCACTACTGCTACTAAAGAGATGATATGGACAAAGAGAGTAATGGGTGCACAAGGAAGAATAACACTACTCAATTTATGTTATTTAATGTATGTGCTCATTCTTTTTTACCACAGATTGAAAATGGTAGCAAAATAACTCACTACAGAAGTCCTGGAGTACATTCAAGTGTACATTCACAATTTCTATGTTCAGGTGTTCCATGGAAGGAAAATAAAAAACATAAATAAGTAGTTTTGCAAGAACAGAACTAATGAAGCCCTGTTTCCTACAGCTTTGTGCCTCATAATTAATTGTGAGCTACAGTTGAAGCTTTTCCCAGGGGTGGGGCACATATGGTCCATCTCTCACACTCTCTGAGAAATATATAGATAGATATACTGTGTGGATTCTTTATGGTTAATAATGCATGAACTCACTCTGCAGTCTTGTTGTTAGGCAGGCTCCTTACCGCGTGTCTTTTCTTCGCCATCCTCCTCCTTCCATCCTTCCACAACAAGTACAGAATTTTATTTCCATCTTAAAGATTCCTGCTCTGCCAAATTTGTCTGAAATCACCAAAGAGATTAAAACTGGAATAGGTTAAACTATACACGTGCTAAAATGTATGTTAAATTACGCTACACACACAAACATGCAAACTGTGTGACTGAATAAGCCTTACCCCTTTATGAAAGGTGGCTCCCAACTGCATACCACACCAGCAGATATTTATTTTCATAACACATAAAAGCAAAGGGGAAATACCACCATTTAATCCTTGCCCCTTTTTGGCATCCTCTCTTGTAAAGGAGAAGTCACCAACACTCAAGAGAACTGCAACAGAGATAAGCCAAATGAGCTCAACAAGAAATGACAAACTCACTGCCAGCATGGGAACATGCCATGAAGTCAAGTCTGTGAAGTTCAGGTTTGGAAGGCATTATGGATTCTGATGAAAAGCTCAGACTACAGTGAAGTGCATGCTGGCACTGAAGAACTTCGTCATACATGGCCCTTTCCTTTCTGTCCTGCAGGGATGTTAATGATTTGAAGCATTAAAAGGCATTGTTCCTATTTATGGGGATTTTCAGAAAATGGGAACTGTGAAAACAGGATTGTCAAACCATTGGAAACTTAGAACCACTTTTGAAGTTCAAGCCATGTAATGACTGTGTGTAGAGAAGGATGCAGCAAATCACTTGGAACTTGGCCTTGAATAAGATAGCCAAAAAAGCTCATGTAAAATTAATAAGCAGCCTTCCTTTTCATTTTAAATGCAACCAAAGCCCAAATGCTGGAATAAATACATTCGGTATACAGACAGAATTTTCATAAATCAGCCATGCTTATCCATATCCTTTGTACTTTGTAACCATTAGCCATACACTCTATCGAACATAATGTTTCCTAAGATCCCTGGTGGCTTCAGTATTAATCTGAATTCTGTGATTCTACTGTCAAGTTTAAATTACAGATCTGACCACAAACTCATTAGAAAATACACTGCTCTATTCTGTGCTTCTCCTGTCTTGATTTCATATTTTTAGAAAAAAAAAAAATAAAAGAAGAAGAAGAAAGAAAAAAATTGCCATTGCTCTTGCAAAAAGACTGATCGCTATGATGCAGCAATGAGCCAGATTTATTTTAGGAAGTGTTGAAAAAAGAAAAAAGATACATCTTCATCTAATCCACAGCTAAGGTAAACTGGACATTTGATGTTAGATATTTACAACAAATACATACCACATTTATTTATTTATATTTTATGTAAAGGGTGAAAGCTTAATTCTCTTAACTACCAGGGGGCAAGTATAATCTGTCCAGAGGAAAGCACAGTACGGCCAGACGAAATGATAGCTCTCTCACACTGCTCTGTCATTGCAACTAAGCCCTGACATGGAAGCCTTAGGGTGTGGTAAAAAGGACTGCCCTCCAGTGCGCTGAAAGGAAACTTCAGCATCCTTGCTCATTCGTTTTTTGTATAAAAACTGACAGATGTGTCAAAGGTGTGATAGTTTTGTGAATAAGTAATAAGTCCTGACAAGTTGGACCTTATCATTCCCTTCAGCCTAAGGTGAGGAAGGAGCCTGGGGTAACAGCAGGGGCAACAGAAAAGCCCTGGATGGGACTTGCGGGGTGGCTCGCCTCGCTCGTCTGTGCTCCTGCTGGTACAAAATGGATTTGATGACAAATCTGATCAAATTCATGCCTGGTGTAATTTCGGAGAGGTCAGTGGTGTTACACCAGGGATAGCATCAGTCCTTGGTGCCTATTTAGGGAAGATGGCAGAGGCTTTGGAATAAAGGCAGTGCACTGAGCCACGGGCTGTCTTCCCCCAGCTGCATGGTGTGGATACTCCACACGAAGGGCAGCTGGTTATCAGATCATGTACCAGCTCTTGGTCAAATCCTGTGTTTCAGCATGGCTCACAGAGAAGGTGCAATTACTGCACTCGGCCAGTGTGACCCTTAGATGCCTTTCCCAGCACTGCCAGATCCACCTGAAATCTTTCCAAACAAAAGCAAAGCAAGATTCTTCTCTTTGCAATATCCAGGTCTTCTTACAAGAGAATTACATTCAAGTGGAAGAAAAAGAAAGGAGATTGCAATATATTTATTTGTGAAGCAAAAGGTTTGCCTTTCTGCAGGGATAGCAAAGCTCATATTTACAATGCATAGACTTGCAAAGATCACTAGTGCAATGAGAAATGTGCATGAGGTAGTTTGGAAAGCAGGAATTCCAGAAGGCAGGGAGCATATCTGAATGAGAATACAAAAATATTTTTACAAGTAAATACTCATGGCCTCAGTATGTGATTTTCATAAGCTTTCATCAGAAGGAAATAAACTAATATGGAAATGACAGCAGCTGAGATACTTAAGAACATGATTAGCTCTCAAACTTGGGAAAAAAAGTGTTTGGGAAATTATAATGCTACTTAGATTTCCTTATCTATGTATTTTTTCACTCAGGTGTGTAATAAACCAGGAAAATCTAATATAACATTCCAGATAAGGAGAAAAAGGAAAAAAATCAGATCAGGTTAACATATTGCTATTATACGTACAATATATATAGGCCAAATAGACAAAGGATGAGAGAACAGGGTACGGTGTACGAGTGTGCTGTGCAGTGGTATTGACTTTGCAGGTGATGGATGGTAGTAAGACACACAACCTCAGGGACAGAGGAAACTGGGACACGTGGATAGCAAAAATCCCAGAAGCATGAGAGGGGACTGCAAGAACAGCCTGGCAGTGAAGGACATTTGTTGAAGAAGTCAGGAGAAGGTCAGAGGCAAGAGCCAGACATTGTAGGGCAGAACATAGAACCCAGTGTCCTGAGTGCAGTGTAGCAGGAAACAGGTTCTGGGAAGGGTGTGGGGGGACCAAATATCTGTGATGGGGCACAGAGATCTGAAATACTGCACAATGAGGCCAGACAAGTGCTGGCAGATGGGTTTGGACTGGGGGTAACAGTCTGTTCCACATTTCACAGACTTGTTCTATTCTAACTACTACTCCTCCCTGCTTCTTTATGTTTTAAATTGCTTCAGTGCTGTCTTTCCTCAATATTTTTTTTTCTCCTAAGGCCTGAAATGCGATGCCTGCTATGAACACTGTCTTCTTTTGACATTTTCACTCCCTGATAATGCTGCAAGCTAGCCTTGAATTTTAAAAAGTGGCACGCATGCACACACTCAAGCACTCCCACTCTGAGGCTGTCATTCTCATCAAACATCTGGAAATCTGTTTGCCAGAGTGCTGCCGCCAAATGCTCCTGCCTCATCCAGGCAGAATTGTGCTTCCCCTACAGGGTAAGCAAGAAGAGCTGGAGAGCAGATTTACAGCTGTTGATGTGGCAGCACTGAAGTCTTGTGCAGCAGCTCAGAGCTCCTTATTTATGCTTTTAACCCTCAGAGGAGTTTGGATAGAGAACGGATTGGATGTGGACATCCAAAGCCTTCTTGCAGCCTGAAGATTCCTTCCTTTTCCTTTTATTTTTAACATCTTTACCGCCCAGCCCTTCATAACTCTGGCCAGACACAGATGGCTGTAATTCCCTCAGACTCTCAGGACAGCGTCAGCCTTGGTACTGAGACCTCGCTAGGCAAAGCACCACAAGATTTCATCTCTCAGCCCAGGGGAGGAAGAAATGGAGGATCAGACTTCAAGGCATCTTAAGTGCCTAAATCCCATCCCCTCTCTAAAGCAGTCCCTGACCTGAAGAAAGTTCTGTTTCAGGCAGAACATATGAAACTGCCTTGTCTTATCTCAGGTCATAGGAATAAATTCTGTTACCCTGACCTCTCCTCCCCTGCCAAAAAATTAGTTAGGGAAATAAGAGAGAGGGAAGGCAGGGAGGTGGCATTAAGGCTCTGAGGTAAAAGAGTTGTAAAGATACATGTGCAGAAATGAGAGAAAGGGATTGTATCCAGTCCAAAGGGATGCTTCTATCCACTTCTGGATAGTGAGTGGAAAAGCAGAGGAAGAGCAATGGGAAACAAACAGAACCACGACAAGATAACAACAAGCCACCTGCAGAGACATAGCAGAACAGAAAATGAAAGGAAAAAAGCCTTTCTTGTACCTTCCAGAACATGGGGTTTAGCATCCAGGGTTCCCCAATGCGAAGCCCAGACACAGCTGTTTCCTTACTGGCCTAAATAACTAAACAGAAAATTTACATCTTGGCTAAGACATTCGGCATGCTGGTGTGCAGACCAGAAATACTCAATTTCTAAAGGATTTTCCCCAAAAGGAGCAAAGCTTGCACACCAGGACACAGGGAGGCATTTGATGGCACAGCACGGAAGGGGAAACCGACTATTCCATCCCTATTAGGACAGCTGGAAGTTACAGTAAATGGGCTATTGAGAACAATGGGTTGGAGCCAATGGAAAGGCAACTTCCAAACATTTCAATTTAAAGGTCTCTCAGCTATGGAAAATGATTGCCATGGGGCTTGTTTCAGGTCGAGGCACCAGGGAAAGTGCATTTAGAAAGCATGACAGTCCATTTAGCAGGCATCCCTCAGCCATAGGCACAGATTCCCTCAACAAACACTCGGTCGTGTGGGCGCCTAATCTTCATCCAGCTTAGAGGAAAAATACCACTAAAAGGCAAGGAATTTTAGTGAAGTTTCAGTGGTAAAACTCCACACAAGCATCTCCTCGTACAAAAAAAAAAAAAAAAAAAAATCATCTGAATATGTAAGAGCTGTTAGTTGCTGCTGTGCTGTTTAGGCCAGCCTCAGGAAACGTGACTAAGGACTATTGTGCTTTCAGCCCTGATGATGGAAAGAATGAACCTTACATTTATTAACAGTATTATTTTAACTGCTGAACAACTAGAATAAAATTAAAGCACTTAGACCTTTTTTGTCTTCAAGCATTTATATCTAAACTACTTTAGTGCTCCAGTTACATGTTTATTTTTCAGAAAGAGCATGAACAAAACCAGCCAGACAAACAACCCTAAAGATGTTGAGAAAGCAAAGCGTCAGTAAATGGTTTGAATTAGGACAGTCCACTGGTTTGACTTAGGAATGAACGTCTGAACTAAAGGAGGCTAAAGCCATGATTTTTGTAAGGCCCAAGGAGAGATGCAGCCCTGATAAGTGGTCACTAGAACGGAGGCACTGTGCCCAGGAATGCTGGATGACTCTTTGCAGGCACAGAGAACCACTGACAGAGAGAAAAGGTACCCCTGTGCTCATGACATACCTCATGTTTTTTGAAAGAGTCCACAGTAAAAGTCAAGAAAAAGAAGCAAAGAGAAATATTGCCACCTTTTGCTCTTTCGGCCTTATCTATCAGTGCTTATTTGTGCTCTTACAAAGAGGATGAGTGAGGTTGGAAAATAGAGAATTAAGAGTTAATGGGCAGATTTCGCTCCTCTTGAGTTTACTTTTGTTGTCTGGCATCGTCCTGCCTTTTATATCTCTCTTTCTATGGTCACACATATCCCATCGTGTATGTCCTGCCTCAAGTTTCACATATCTGTCTGCAGCTGGAGTTTCAGGGTAGTGGCCCAGGTGTCAAAATGCCAATTCCCTTTAAGCTCTAGAATGAATCACTTTGGATACTTGATCACCCAAGAGCAGGGAGACTTATGCGGGAATTAGTTGCCTTCAGTTGCCTTCAGATCAGCTTATTCCACAAGTCTTACAATTTTATCTTGCTCGGGAAGAGTAAGATTTAGGGGGAATCTGAGTCATTCTAGCAGAACAGATAATCATGCCTGTTTTATAATTGTGAGAGTAGGCTCGTTACATTCATTAGCTATCTCAGCTGCCAGGAGCACTGTTTATAAAGAAGGTTGAAGACTACCTGAGGCAGCTTAACCCTTGAAACAAAAAAAGAACGGCAGTTTTGAGGCACTACAGAATTAGTGGCATATTTCCCAGTCTTCTTTCCATGTATTAAATGTATCCTATTGTCATGTGTGAGTGTAGTGTGTATGAAGGGTAGCACTCCTGAGAAGAGAGGTGATGAAAGACTCACCAGCACATGGGTTCAGAGGTACAGCAGTCAGGGAGGGAGAAGAAAGTTTGTGTAATAAATCAAATCTGCAAGTACATGAAAGAGTCAACAGAGGTTTTAAGCAAAATAAGTATCATTTATGTCCTCAAATTAGTCTTTGTAGAGTAAATAAAATAAGATGATGCATGGCTTCACTCCCAAATTGAAATGATTATGAATTAACCCATCTTTTAGACCTTCCTTTAAGGCTGAGACCTAATGTGTTCAAAGACATGGATTAGAAAAAAATTATTACATCTTTCAGTGGTTCTACTACAAACTATTCAGATGTTTCTCTGCTACCTGGGGTACATAAAAGTCTCATTCATTCCTTATGAAAAATATTTCACACAGTCTACAGACAGTGGTGATTCAGGCCTGTTACATCTGGCTGTGGACAGCTATCTGCTCTTGTTTGGGAATCCTCCTACGCAATCATAAAATGAGTCATGTGCCAAAACTTGAACTGCATCAGCAAGAGAGGGCAGACTCACATCTTGCAGGTTAGAATCCTCTGTACCTCTTTTTGGTTTTTTTTTCCCCCTAGAAGGGTATTTTAAGAGAACCCCACCATTTGTTATCTTTATATTTTCAGTCTGTCTTTTCTCATTGTTTTTAAGTGCTTATGGACTAAGGAGGTGGCAGCTGATTTGGTTTATATTATATTTCATTATTTCTGTTGCACACTCTATGCCTACTTTAACAGAAATAAGACACCAAGGAACAAAATGATCAAGATGGTGAAAACAAGGAGGAAAAGACTGAATGCAACAAAATTTTACTTTTAATCAGCTTTGTTCTAATTTCAGCTTGCCCAACAGTTTTTAATATGCAAAAGAACTGTCCTTCATACTGATTTAATGAAAATGGTCATTTTGCTGAGGGTGTGCTATGTATCATCCAGTCAAGATGTGAATATGCTCAACTGAGTTGTTTTGGTGGGGTTTTTTTGAGCTCAGTATGCCCTCTGGTTTATTTCTGGTTTGCTTTCACTTTTTTTCTTTCTTTCTTTCTTTCTTTTTTTTTTTTTAATAAAGCAGCTAAATCCGCCGCTTTTGCCAATTCAAACATTTTTCATTCTTTCTCAAAGCCAAGTCATTTGTTCCAGCTAGAAGTTACTTCTCTTGAGGCATTTGTCTGAGGTTACCTCTTTTTCTCTCTCCAGCCTGTCCCCACGTCTATTCTTCCCTTGTATCATACGAACCAGTCTGCCTTGAACCTCCCCTTTGTCAGCCCCAGCGCTGTGAGGGCGGTGATTTGTAGGCTCAGAGCAGCGAAGACAATGCATGCCTGGGTCAGTAGTAATTAAGGAATGTCAGTGGTCGAGAGGGGGGAAAATTCAACTCAAGCCAAACTGAAGCATTTAGATATTTTACTGCTGCATCCTTTTAGGCCTCTCTCAGCTTATAAATATTAATTTAAAGACTACCAACAAGGACAGTAAACGGATTTAGGCATAAAACTTCCTGTCAGCGGTGATTTGTGCCCAATAAAAGGAGAGCTGGATAGAGAAAGCCTGCTTCACTAAGTTTATGATAGACAGTGAAAGGCTGCCATCAAAATAAAAAGGCTTTCACTCTGTCTTGTGTTGTATTGGCATCTCCTACCCTGACGAGCATGGGAGCGGGGTTGCTCTGCTCCCTTTCACATCCAGCTCACTGAGGGAGAGCTCTGGGGCAGGACTGACACTGGCAGTGGGCTCTGCACAGGCAGCAGGATGGAAAGGCAACTTGTACAGCAGTGGTGCCTCGTAGTGAGCACTGAGATGGAAAAAGCTGACAAAAGGCCATTCCTTTCCTACCAATGCCCAACCTGAAAGCAGGAAAGAACTCAGCAGGCACCGTAGACTCTGTGAGAATGTGCCTTTAAAATGGGACTATGTTCATTATAATAATACATTCATTAATACATTAATAATACAATCATTCTTCTGATCTCTTTTCTGCACAGGAAACACTCACTCTAAAATATAGTCTGGTTTATTTGTTGATAGAAAACAGCATAAATTTTATCCCTTTTCTTTGTTTCTCTGAACAGCCAGGTTTCTTTTTCTTTGAGTGGTAAGTGATGCTCTTGCTGAGGAGCATGACCATGAAAAGCTGAATATCAACTCAACATAACTCTTTAAGTAATCTTAACACTTTATCCATACTTGGGTAATTGAGCCTGGGTAGAACAGTTCATGCTTTCCACACATTTAGGTCTCTGCAATGCCCACCTGGCTCGTGCTCTCTCCAGCTAGATCCACAAGCCAGTATTGTTCCCTGTGTCTGATGTGTATACAATGTTTGCCAATTTATTTATCCCCACTCTCCATTTACTGCTTGTACTGCAGGGGATGTTGTTACATGGTTCCACAACCTTTCCAGTTTGCCTGGCTCATCTGAGGCTTGCAGCTTCAATATCTTAGGGAGGTAACTAAAAAGGTATCAACTCTGTAATCTCTGTAAATATCTAGCGGTCCCAGGAGGTCATGGTGGGTGTTTCCCTGCCTGGAAACCGTGGGCAGAAGTCATGCACAGGATGGCTGGCCCCGTTTTGGAGAAATGGTTGATGTGTGTGGGACCTCCCTCCTAGAGAAGCTGCTCTCTGTGGCTCTTCAGTTCATTGCCAGGGCTTGGCCCAGGGAGGATCCCTGGGGAAAAAGGGCTCTGGAAAACCTTCTGAGTGGAGGGCAGTGGGAGGAGGAGAAAGGAACGTGCATGTGGGGAAATACCCTTATGAAAAAAGCTGAAAGACAGAGCTACGCTTTGGCGATGGAATTAACATGAAGCAGAGGCCCTTAGAGAAGATCGTTCTGAAAAGAAATGAAAAATACATAAAACTTTGTTTAATTTATGGAATTTATAGGCTGCTGACCAGTAAGTATAAAGTTCTGTTCCCATGGTCCTCACTATCACTCATGTATTACTTGTCAGTAAATGTGGTGCACTCAGAACATAACAGCTACTGCAATATTTCTGTTCCCACTGCAGCTTTACTACACCCATGAAACTCTGTAATCTTTAAATTCCCTCACTGTTAACATCTGCTGAAACATTATTGGTCCCAGCATAGCCAAGCTGCTCTGAAATTACATTTAGCAGAGTAGTTAATGCTATCACATTCTAGAAGCAACCATGTTTTAAAAAAGCTTTATAACTGGCGTGGTGGCTCTGCTTCCCTTTGCTTTTACTGCTTCCCCACTTCCCTGTTTTTTGCCATTATCTCATCTGCAGGTCAGTATTCATGTTTAAGCAGCATTTGCAGTTTTCTTTTGAATAGCACTGTCATTTTGTTTCCCAGACATTGACTGCCAGGGCAAACTTCTCAAAACCTTTGTCTCGCCTAGTTACAACATCAAATTTTGAGAGTCCAAGGGGCTGATGGTGGAACTTTCTAAAGCTTTAATAAAAATAATATCTTTTATTATCCATATAAGCTGTTTTTTGTCACCCAACATATAAGCAAAATAGACTGGTTGTCATTACTAATGATGATTCCTCAAAATATTAATTTGCAGCTCATGAACAGCTCAAGAGTTCAGCTTTGCTTTTATAAGAAAATGTAGGACAGAGGGCATTTAACTAAATTATGCAATGTTGTAAACATGTAATTATTCCTTAAAAAATAAAATTCAAACACCCTAGTGTTTTGAAATTATGCTATGGATTTTTTTAGTGGTATGTAATGTATTTTAAAAGACTATATATGCCTATATAATGCTTTATATAAAGCTTTATTCAGAGATACTCACCACATAACCACATTTCTCAGAAAAAAATAATTTACATGAGTTTTTCTAAAAAAATGAAGCCCAAAATTTTCATTTTTAATGCAATGAATCAAAACCCCTGCCTATTCAGCAGTTTCCCCTTCAGCTAGAAATCCTCAGAAAGTGGCCTTGAAACACACACATTCTAGAGCTGCAAGACTACTGTAAAATATTTATATTACTATTAGATTTTGAATGTTGTGTATTTAGAATATTACTCTAAAAACTATGTTAATTAAAAAAAACCCCAGCTTTTCTGTTCACAAAATTACAGACTGTATAATTTGCGATTTCAAAGAATAATTATTGTATTACCCAGCATTGCACAAGGATAGATGGACTGCTAAATGTGTTAAATTTAACTGGTTCCTGATTCATGAGCAGCAGTAAATGACATCTGTGCCAGATGGCAGTCAGCATTCGTGCACTGACACTCTGATTTTTCCTTCTCACGACCCATCTCGTCTCTGTTAGTGTTTGCTGCTCAAGTGGCAGTGTCCATCATGAGATCATTTAATGCAGGTTAAAGCCAGGCCAGTGAAGGAATTTCCCAGGGAACTTGCAGGATTTTAATGCTACCACAGCAACAGCAGTGCTACATTCAAGATAATTCATTAAATACTCTGCAGTCTAGTTTTATACTTCTGCCCCACATCTGTCTTCCAGTGCTGCATTTTTTAAAAAGGAGGATTTTTTAATTGTCTTGTTTAAAATGTGACAACGTGTTTTCAGCAAATGGCTAAATTAATGATTTGTTCATGAAGTCATTGCAATGAAATCATGTATATCAAATATGATGATATTTTAAGTAATGTAATATGATTTCTTTTGAAACTTTGCATCAGAGTGACGTTCAGGGCAATCCTGTTTGGATTTGGAAGGGTGTAGATCCCTTCCTTTCAATCTGTCATGTCAGTGTCTGAAGTAGCTGTTACTACTACTTGCTAGGAGGGACTCCAAACTGTATCAGTGACTTTGTTCTCCCAGTAAGGCAATCACAGAACCTTTGAGAGAAGGAGTTAGGAGTTGTTCTCTGCATCAGTACCATCATACATCAATCTCTAAGCACATCATATTTTAGAAAAATTTTAGTGTGGCTTTTTGTAATCAGAACTTGAATGCACTCCCCTCCCCATCTTCTCCTGTCATGAGAGAAACTGACACAAAACTGGGTAGAAAAAACCATTTCAGTGCAACCATTTGGAAATTTCTACCCCCTCATCTGGAAATCTGAAAAAGCTGCAGAATTTCTGAGAAGTACCTGTGCTGACTAATTAACTTCTCACATTCTCGTGTTGGTTAAAACAGGACTTGGGACAAATGTGCTTTGTCTGGAAAGCCGCTTTTGGAAAATTAAAATACAATGTCAGCTCAGAGCAGGAATCTGAATTCTTTTTCAGAACTGTCTTTCTATTAAAAAACACCCATTGTTTTGAACATTGCTATATTTTAGATCTTACATTATTTGAATATTTGCCTCAGTCTCGGCACTGCAGTCCAACTGGAGTGGGACCATTTTGGAGGAAGCCATGTGGCTCGTGGTGAAATGCCAGCTGAACTGGTGCACAGGATCTATAAGGGCAGTGGTATCTTCTGTGTCATCCTGTACAAAAGGCTTCTCTTTCCTGACATGCCTAGAAAACCCCACAAAAGTAACTCTCCAACAACTGTGGAGATAATTGGCACTTGCTGAGGGGTGTCATACCTGCATCACTGATCATAATACCAAACTCAGTACTTAGCTCTACAGAGCACTTTCATGAATCTTGATTTTTTCAAACTGCTGAACAAATATTTGTTTATTCCATTACTTACTGATTAAAATAATTATGACCTGACTTTATGATGACCAATAAACGCACAATATTCTCCTCATTTATTTTATGTGTAACTCCAAGTGTCTTGAAAGCTGACACTTGCACGAGCTGCCTTTCAGGAAGGAAAGAGCAGTCTCCATAAAGTCATATATTGGAAGCAGCATTACTGTGCTAGTTATGGTAAAACCACATTGTGCATACTTTTCAGGCTGTAAGGAGTAAATTAAGGTTGTATAAGCTGTAAATCACAGATGGATCCTGGAGTCCTGACTATAAATAGTAATGGCCCTCTTTTAAGTAATGCATGAGATTAAAATAATAATAGAATATGAAATCATACAATAAATATACAATTCAATATATAACTATATAAGACATAAAACACATAAAAATGTAAAATAAAAGGTAGAAATCCAGGCCCTTGTGGGCAGAGGAGGAAAGCAGGCAGTAACAGATCCATGCCTCTGCATGTCTGCCCCAAGCTTGACAGTCTCAGCCTGTTCCTCTACAGACTCTCCTTTCCCCTATCCTGCTCTTCTCTGTTTAGATTCCCTTTCTCAGTCCCATTCTCCTCACATAATCAGGTTCAGCATTACATCCTAGTCCTTCTTTCACACTCATGAAGGGCCCTAAAGCAAATGTGTCATAAATTTAGAGACAGCTCTTTGCTTACTGATTAAATCTACTGGATTTCTCACTCTAGGCTCTCACTTTTTCAATAACAGTTTGGGAGCATGTGACCTAAACTATTGAGGAAGATGAGGTGTTTAACTGCTGAATTAGATTAAATTCTGGCAGCCACAGGCTTCAGAGTTAAAATCTGCAGTGCCTGTCTAGGAATAACTAGGAATGTCTCTAGTTCCTGCTCCAAACTATATTACTTGCTCTAATTGGATCTAATAATTTAAAGGCATTTGGAAATGATATGTATACATGATTCCAACCTCAAAGAAAATGTGCAATGTGGTTCATTTCAGCACTTGTGTAGTTTTGAGGGATTCCTTTACAACTGGAAAATCTAATTATAGAGAAGGCTACGAGCTCCTCTTGGAAAGCAAGAGGAAAGTCAACAACAACACTGCCATGGCTATTGAGCACCACAACAAGACACTGACCCTGTCAGCCCTGGTAAGATCTAAATCATCATCCCTGGGTTATGAATATACAGGGTATGGTCATGGGCAGAGGTATCAATAATTGCTTCCTTTCTTTGCATTTGCAGACACATGAACTCAGCAGTGCATCCAGTCAGATCCCCCTAACCCCCTAAACCCAAACACAAGTGTCCTCTCATCCCTTCTTCCTCCTTTCAAGAGGGCTTCTCAAGAAAGCTTTTCCGTCCCCACTGTTGAATCAGGGTAGTGGATGGAACCAGGCAGAACAGAGAAAAAGCTCTCAAACCCAACTGGTTGTTACAGTGCCCTAAATTATCAAACAAGTCACAGTGAGCAGATCCTGCTGCTCTGAGGCTGACAGGGACCACAGCTCTGTTAGGAAAACAGCAGGAAAAGAGGAGTCCCAGATGGACCCACTGTCCTACCGGCCGTGCATCCCTCCAGACCTTCCAGCCGTGCGCGGATCAGCAGCCAGGACTGATGGTGAGGTCCTGATGCTCTGAGGTGCTGCTGCTGCACCCAAACCCGGCATTATTCTGGTGCTCCTCCTGCAGCACTGCGAGTGAGAAATGCAGCTGAAGCAGCGCTGGTATTTACAAATTACAGCTCACTGTACCTTCTACACTTCAGAGGAGGAGTAATATGTAATAACAGCCTAATGCTGTTATTATGGTAATGATGATTAATACACAGCCCTGAGCAATGCTAGTCTAAATGCTGAGCTCCACTGCCACGGTTTCTACCAGAAAACTAATTCAGAAAGAGGCAAAGAATTTCCTTCAATAGTTTTTAGGAAGAAACAGAGAAAAATAAGGCTCTGATACCTAATTACAACCTTTTTCGAACAGTGTGCGGCAATGCTCCATTTTAAAACTTCTGCTGCCTTCAGCTACATGTCATGGCACAGAGTGATCAACAGATAAATAAATAATTAAAGGCAAAACCAAAACGCTATTTTTTTAATTGACCCGAGACACCATTTGATTTTGGGGCAGACAGCAAATTTTTTGAAGTGTGGTCTGTGGCCTTCTTTCAAAGCACTGTTATTAAAGACACCTTTTCTGTTCAGGCTCAGGTACTGCCAAGCTCTTTATGCTGCTCCTGACTTTTAAATGAGGGGGTGACATAGAAGGATAAGTTTTCCTTCACAACTTGCAGTGTGTGCTCACACAGGGTTTAGTATGAAATCATGGATGATTGTTTGCTGTACTAGCATAACAAAATCTTCTGTATTGTTGGTATATAACTGCAATAAAATTACACTACGGAACAATAGCATTATTTTACAGAGTTAATTAAATTGAGACTTAGCTGTGACACTGATGCAGTCAGTTTTACTAACACTTTACTGAGGGTATAAAGAGTAGGACCACCTGTGACAGACCCAGTTTTTCCTTCCCTAGTTGTAGCCTTCTAGCACAGAACTTGGCAAACTGCTTGGATTTCTAGTTTTGCCACTTCAACAAAAGTCCAAAGCTGCTTAAATGTCTTACTCACCCAGAAACCCAGAAATGTCTATTGAAATTAGCAACCAAGCTAAGTAGTCTGGGGGTGTGATTTACATTTATGGCACTTTAAGACTCCTTTACCCTTCCTGAGCAGTGGAAAGGTAGGTCAGAAAAAAAAAAAAAAAAAAAAGTGAATCAGGTTGTAGTTCTATGCTATTTATAAAACAATATAAAATCAAAAGATAATGTATTAAAATGGTAACAAAAAAGGTATTTAAATCCACGTCCTCCTGTATTATTATGTCACAATTTTTTTTTTTTCTGTATGGGTTTCACAATATAGTAAAAAAGGTATTTTTGAAAAGAATTGTTTTATATAAAAGTTGAATTCAGATTTGTAGAGCCATGCTGTAATAGCATTAAGACACTCCTGGGCATGTTTTAATGGTCCATTAATACTCCCCTCTGGTGACTGAATGCATGAGGCTGCACATCCACAGTAGGTATTTGGGGACCTCTGAAACATGTCATGTCACCTGTTAATGCCATACTACAATGGTGCACTACCTGGGAAGCCTCAGAAATAACTTCCAAAAACTGAGGAGAATATTTTTGAGCTTTGTAAAATATTACTATTAATTGCCTGTCTGTGCTTGTTGTATCATTCAGATATTCAATAAATAACACAATGGTGTTATAGCAAATAAACTCTATAAAACCCACAGAAGACGATCTGGTTTTAAATATTAAATTGTACCCTGAACAACATGAACAACCTCTTGCGTACCTGCAAAATGATGAATCCTTGAATTAAAGAGATAATTGGTAGATAGAGTGTGGCTCAAGAAAGGTTATGAAGGAAGAAGTTCAGTGAGAGATGCCTACACATTTCTGCTTTACTATTTCCTTCCTCCATTTTTATCTTTCACTCTAACCTGTGTTTATTTTATCTACTGCAACCCCTTTTTATTCTTTCATAATAAGGACTTTGAAATACAAGCTGTTGTGAGCCTTGATTACCTAGAGCAGAATGCTATAGATCCTCATTAGAAAGAACTTCAGGTATTTTTAACTCAGAAGGGCCTTTCAAGAAGTCTTATGCATAGATAAGCCTCTTGAGAAAAATACTTGAGCATAAACTAAAATGCACTTCCACTCAGCAAAGCATTACAGTTGCTCCATGTGCTTAAATTCCACTGAGCTCCAGCAGAAGCTTCATGTTCCTAAGGATAAGCACACATGTGAGCTTCCTGCTGGAAGGAAATGCACTGGTGCTGCAGAGCCATTTGTCTGTAAAGTTGCCTTTTACATGATGCCAGGGAATGCCACACGTTAAAGAGCTGGGAAAAACAAGTTGGTCACAAGTAAGAAAGGAAGATGTTTCTAAAATGCAGTTTGCTTACCTTAACAGAAGCAAAAAATAGGACTTTTTCATATGCTGCAAGTTGTTTCTTCACTTGGCATCTCATCTAAAAATATAATTGAGGGGAAAATGAACAATTACTGCACAGATTATGTTCCTCCTCTCCTGCCTTTTGTGACTACACTATTTTATGTCCCTGAGAGGCCTCTTAGACAACTGGACCAAACAAATTGCTTATTAAAAATAAGCAAAATGCATCTTGTAAGAGATATAAGTAACTACTTACTAGGAAGATTTCTTTCTTAGCCCTTTAATGGCTGATTGTACCATTGCAGCATCGCAGTCATTTGAAGGTGGCTGGGCCCTGGAATATTTTGTGTCCAAACCATACAGTAAAAAAGTCTCTTCCCACATATAATATAACTATGTCTGTTGGGGTTTCAGATGCTCTGGGAGAGATGATTTTCCAAACACAATTGCCTGCAAAATAGGCCTTTCATGTAGACTCCAAACGTTAACAAAAAATGGATAGACAAAATTTTCAGGATCCATATTCCGACATTTATCACGCAGTTAATTAGACACACAGAACTCCAGACAAAGTCTTAATTTTTCCAGCACTCTGATATGTCACAATCTGCACTGCATTTCCCCTCTTGCCACACCTGGAAGATGCAGGTCTATACTCACAAGGACCATGGCCAAAAGCCTCCACCTTTCCTGCCAATGTTTTAATGGAGAGGCTCCAGCTCCTGAGCGGATTCCTGAGCCCCACAGAACGGCCCCAGCCGCCTGCTGTGATCCCAGCTGGTGAGAGGGTGGGCACCTCCACCTCCCCTGGATACCAGGAGTGCTGGTAGCACCCCTGATCCCCTGCATGGGTGTTGTAACCCTTTCAGAATGGCTCCAGGAAAACTTCTATTTCTCCTTGACTACAAAATCTTCACAGGCAGATCACTGATTTCTGTACCAGAGGCTGTCACTCACCTGCTTTCTTCTGGAAAAGAAGCTCTCCCTTCCATCTTTGTCCTCTTATTTTTTTTACAATCCTTTTACCTTTTTTACTTTTACAGTTTTGCTCTCCATTATTTTTATTTCTCTGTCTACTTGTAATTTTTCTCTTTGGAAGCCCTTTCCTGATTCCAAAACTAGGGCTGGCCCTTTACCAAAAATAGCAGATGTCAGGGTCTCGTGATTTGGTTACCCATTAAAATAAAAGAACAGTGATAGTGAGCCTGGTGATATGATAAACTCTCTCACTCTAAATGCCCTGCAGACATTAAGGAAACTTTACTGATACATTCAACTCTAAGCCAAGATTGAAAAATAAATGTGGGGTTGGAATATTTGTCGCAGGGTAATGACATGCTGATACAGAAAACTCCAAAGCAACACCAACAAGAAAATTCAAAGGAATATATGTAATTATAGGGATATCCCAAGATTAATAGGGAGAAATACAAATAGAGAAAATTGAAGTTGCCAAGAAAAACTTCCTGACATTGAAATGCACTAAGCTTTCAGCTCATCTTTCAGGGGAACAGGGAGGCCCATCATGTTTAACACTAGACCGGAGGAATCACTAGAAAAATATACTACAGGGAACAACTTGTTATTGGCAGAAAGATGGACTGAATGCTGTAAAAGGGATTTTCTATCTCTAATGTTTACTTTTTATGATAGTCATTTATGTTTTTCCTTCATTACAGGTAGAGAAAAATCTATACAAGTTATTGGCTCTGGCACAGCATACCTAATTTCTGTAGAGCCATGCATCTGGGGCCCTCAAGCAAGCTTAACACTACTTCTTGCTTTCCCTTGTGCATTTTCCCACATGCACTGTGACATTCTTTTTAGTAAAAAGGGTAAAATCTTCACAGCATATTCCCATCGCCAATGAAAAACCCATCTGAGTACCCCAGGTTTGGATTTAGTTCAGCGTAAAAGTGGAATAAAGTGAGGGAGAAAATCATGTCATATGTTCAAAGGGAGAAGTAAAGCAGCAGAAGCATAGATGAGACATTTATAACATAAGAAAGAGAAGGAGGAAGAGATGACAGGGGAATATTTGGAAAAGTGGGAACTGCACATATCCATGACAGAAGGTGGCTTCCAGGTCTTTGGAAATCACCTTGGGCCATGAGGGCTGGGAGAAGTTGCTGGGCAGTGTTGGGTGAGGTGATTCTCTTTTTCAGCAATTCCAGCTCTAAAAGGACATAATTTCCCATATCCCTAGGTGATGAGCTGCAGGGTGCAAACATCATTATTATTAGTACTGGAGAAATTAAAGAGGGAAAATGTAAGGGTCAAACTACATGTGATGATGGCTTCTTTTTGCCCTAGCACAGAGCAGCTGGTCAGGGATAAAATTATGGCTGTTAATCAAATGGCAGCAAACAAATAAAAATAAAGATCCTTCTATTTTTGTATGAAAACCCCAGGTTCTGTAATTAAACCCAAATCCTTTTCCTCAGAGCAGCAAAGTCAAAACACCAACTTCTAACTTTAAACAGAACAAGACGGAGTATGCTAAGGGACATTTCTCCCCATCCCTCCCTGTCCTCTCACAACCCTCACTGAGGAGGGCCAGGAGCCTGGGCTGGCTCTGGTGCCACCTGAGGGGTGCCAGGAGGACAGAGGTGATTCTGTGTGGCCCCTCTGGGGACACTGTGACAGCCCAGCCAAAAGGTGTCGATTTTCCTCTGGAGAGAAGTGGGATAAGGAGTGGTTTCCAAAGACACAGGCCTCTTGTTTTTGCCAAGCAGCTGAATGTCCCTGCCTGGCTGCTGAGCAAAGGGAGTGATTAATGAAAAGATGTCAGAATGATAATCCTTACTATCAGGAAACAGTGGACAGGATGGGTTTTTTTCCTTGGCAAATTAGGGGGTGGTGGGAAGAGTGAGAACAAAATAAGGAAGCAAAAATGGGAAACAAGGAAAAAGGAGGGGGTTTGAAGGGAGAAAACAGTAATATTATATATATACACATCTACATAAAATATAACCTCCCCTCTGCCCACCTCTTTTAATGTTTCTCTGGTGGAGTAATAAGATACCTTCGGCGTTATAAATAGCAGCACAGATGTTGACAGAAAAATGCTCCCTTAATTACCATACAAACTGCTTTACTTGAGTGAACCGTTTAAAGCGGCCTCCGAAGGAAGTTCACTCAAGCAATTCCACAGATTACAGCTAATGAACAATATTTCCTCGCTCCTATTTAGTGCTCATTAAAATGTAAAAGCCTTTCATTTTCAACAGGCACACAATAAATAATTCCTCTCTCCCTCTGCCTGGGAGCAGCCACGGTGGGAGCGGGGAGGGAGGAGACCGGCGGAGGGAGGCGGGGGGCTGCAGGAGGCAAATAAGTGGATTGGAGAAAAGCGGCCAATCCATTAAAATCCCTGGAAGCAGCGGTGGCTGCTGCTTCTTGGGAAAGGCCACGTGTGTGTTTGGAGCTCAGCAGGCAGGTTGGGAGCTGAGCAGGCATTTCCCACCCATCCTGGAGGAGCAGCACACCATCCTGGGAGGCAGCCACCACCGCCGGGGCAAGTGGGGGCACAAATTGCCTCTGCATTCCCATAAAAACAACGTGGACAACTGGGAGGGCACAAAAGATGAAAATGCTGTTGGGAAAACTGACAGTCCAGCTCTGGTTGATGCTTATCTGGACCCAGTTTAAAACTTCTCTCTGGCTTCAACCCATTGCACACCATTCCTTTTGTGCCAGTTTGAAGCCTTCCAATCCTGGATTGGATGTTTGCAGCTTTGGAAATTGCCTTCATTTTTTAGCTCCTGGGATGGAGCAGGTACAGGGCTGAACTTCAGGGCACTGGGAGGCTGGAGACAGAGGGGTCTGTGTGCATTAGGGCACCGTGAGATGAAGGAGCCCATGGGAGAATTTATAGCACCTTCCAGTACCCAAAGAGGGCTACAAGAAAGTAGAGTGATGGAACACAAGAGTGATGGAACAGGGGGAATGGCTTTAAAGTGAAGAGTGGTGGGTTTAGATGAGATATCAGGAAAAAATCCTTTACTGTGGGGGTGGTGAGACCCTGGAACAGATTGCCCAAAGAAACTGCAGGTGTCCCAGCCCATACCAGGGGGGTAGGCACTAGATGGTCTTTAAGGTCCCCTACAATTCAAACCATTCTGTGACTCTATGATTCCATGATTATCTATTCCCTTACCTCCAACCTACTTAGGATTTCAGCTCAACTTACAAAATAACAAATTTTACAAGCCAGTAAACCTTGAACTAAAGCCTTAGCAAAAAAAAAAAAACCCACAAAACCTAAGTCCGCCTACCTGAAATTATTATTTTAAGTGGAATTCCAATTAAGTGGACGAATGGGAAATGCAGAGGTACCAGCTGGATTGAAGTTAGTCACTGCACCAGTGTGCTCACAGAGAGATAGCACACAGAAACATTCTCCATGAGTTTACATAAGAATTGTTGAAGAGGTAGAAGATAAGAACCAAAAAGTTAGCAAGTCACTGAGCTATTATGCGGATACTGGTTGGAAAACTGCAGGAAAGAAAGCCTATTTCACCCTCTTCAGATGAATGGGTAAGCCAGCATCCTAATGCAATGCAACACTGATGTTGAGCTGGGATATGCACCAGAACTCAGATACAGAAACACAGGCTAACAGGGTGCAATTATAGGTGAAAACATGACAGGAAACATGACTCCTGCTTCCCTCATCTGCCAAAAACTCCACAGCACCCATCCCAATATTGTGATTTTCCTAATTTTTTTTTTCTTTTTTCTTTTTTTCTTTTTTTTTTCCCTTCACACTTTTAAGTGTTTGGAGAGCTTCTCAATCCCTTCCTGCAGCCCAGCTTCTTTCTATCCCTATTGCTGGTGCTGTGCTCCCCTCTGCCCCATGAGCCAAGCCACCCCTCCACGGGGAAGTGAATTAGCAGCAGAGGTAGCTGTTCTATCAAAGGCAATGAATTCCTGGGGGGGTTGTGTATCTCAGCCTTGGCAGGAACTGCCAGAACAAAATCCCTGATATTAGCCTCCCTGAATGGAGGGAACAATCTGAGTAGGATAAAAACCACCAGAGCTTTCTCCTGTCTTTAATTTCAAGGCTTAAAAAATTGACAAGTGTATTTCCTGTGGTGATGCTAGTATACCCTGTACCTGAGCCATAAATAAGACTGTGGTGGTATTCAATCATCAGAAAAGAAAAAAGAAAGCAGAGACCTAAGATCTTATATTGACCTTAGCCTCAAACTTAGATAAACTTGTCAGCAATATCACTTTGTGGTGACTTATCTTTGTTAAACTTGTGCATGGGAAGATGCATTCTCACAGCTTGCAGGAGCCACTGGGACCAGAGGAACCCCACTTGCTGCCCTGCCAGTGTGCCACCCTCATTCAGTAAAATTAATAAAAATAAAATCCTTGGCTCAAAGATGCAGTGACATTTCTACACCAGGAGAACTACCACAACTATATATTGCCTTTGAGAAAAATATTTACAAATAATAATTGCATATGGAGTGCAGAAGAGCTGGAAACCAGATCCCCATCCTGCCCATGTCCTTTCAGCAGAGGTGACGCTCATTCTTACTGGGGTCCCAACGACCAAAATGTGTTTGGGTTTGTGCACTTGTGAATGGTGCAACTTAAAAATATCTCCCCCAGACAAGCCTCCTGTGAGCAGGCAGCTCTGGTGAAGAGGGGAGTTTACCAGCAGTGCAGCATTATTGATGCTTTCAACACCCCGTACTTGGTTTTTAACTAAGGTCATTTGAAATCGGTCTTTAACACCCATCTCATTTGCTTTTTTATACTTGCCAATTTAGTGTTGTATTCACAGTGATTAATTAGTTTGTGGTGAAGGTTTATTAGGTAATCTTTCTGTCAGTCAAAAATCACAGAGGTTTCTGAGCAAAGAACACGCAGAGATTTTATAAACTTGAGGAACTGTTACCTTTGCCTATGAAAAGTAGGAGCTTTGTCTTGACATGTGGCCATGTACAAAAGACTTGAAAGAATGTTTTTTATCCATGTTCCACCACAAAAACAGCTTGATTCCCTCAGATTTTGTTTTTTTAACACAAATTTAAAATACTTTTGCTTTCTCTGCCTGTTTACTGCCTGCAGAACTTGTAGGGCTGTTTTAGAAAGCCAAGCAGTAGACTTCAACAAATTAAAACATGCTGTAGCTCACCATTTGGGAAATCTACTAGATAGTTCATTCATCTCAATATGACTGAAAGCAAGACCAAAGTTAATGAATTAAAAAGCATCTTCACCTGGAAATTCTTTCCAATGTTCATATTTGGGAACACAACTTGTGTGTGTATATATATATATATAACAATATAAAGAGATTTCAGATGTTACATCTTTATGTGTGGAATAATAACTGAGATTCTTTTTAGGGAGGGAAGAAAGATTACATAAAATTAACTAATTCTAAAATTGAAGAATCAATGCATAGCATGTAAGAAATACAGATTATTGTCTGCCTGCCTCTTCTTTATGCATGGTTTTACTGACTTTTTATATTGTTCTGAGCATTGCAATCTGTACTACACGATTTTATATGTACAAGTTTTCTTGTTGACAGACATACTTAAAACAAGACAAAAGTGGTAAAAAATTGCAAGATTCTTTCCCTTTTAGACACTTTGCTAATCTTCACAGACTTGCTGTTTTCCAGAAGATCTTGAACCTCACTGTGAAAAACACAGTGAAGGTAAATGCCTTTCTTGACCAGAAAAGGTTTTACCCTGAAGAGGTTGGGAAGAGCACTTGGAAATCTGAGCTGATTAAATTACACCCTACGTAAATGCGTGACACATTCTGGTTTTTACAGCACTGAGGTAACATGTAAAGAGACATAGATTAATACTAAGAATTCACCCAACTTACCACTTTTCAGAGCCATTGCTGTTTTAAATTACATCAGTGCTGGTCTAAAAATGTAAAATTGTCTATACCACTGTGAGAATAAGTAGTAAGTTAACTGGAGTCCTTCCTCTGTCACCTCCTTGAGAAGGCTGTGGGTTATTTCTATCACTCAGAGGTGATGAACAGGCAGCAGCAAAATCAGATGACGAATTCAGATGAAACTATACAGATGTAGCAGCTCTTCCCCCCTAGCTAAATTCAGGAGTTCATTTTGTGGCTCTGGGATTACAGATCTGGAGCTGGAACAGGAGAAGGGCACACAGGGCCACAAATTGGGTAACTCTGACATAAGGACAGATAATATAAAACTATAATCTGTTGAATATATAATCAGCATATTTAAAAGCAGCTTTTCCAAATTAAAAAGAAAAAGGCAAGTATAGGTCTGTGATAAAATTATTACAGCACATGTTCTACAGCTTTGATAAACACCACCACCCCACACCCACTGTTACATACAAAGCTAACAGAGATTAATTTCAACTGATTAACGTGAATTTAGAGACAGGAAACAGGTTTTAGCCCAGAGTTCACCCACAAACTAAGCCTGACTGGGAGAATGAAACAGTTCTGGAGTTTGTATTATTTTAGTGTTACAAATCCAGCAGCTGTATGAAAATATGTTAAATATTAGTCTGGAAGCCAGAACAATGTAATTTCAGTGTATCTTTATTAATCACCATTTTTGGTTTTATTATTTCTGGTTTAGTGAGACTGCATTTTATTGAATTGGCTTTTGAAAAAGCTTTCATGGCTTTATCAAAAGTGGGAAGGCTCCATTCAGAGCTTTCCTTTCATGCCTGAGACACGAAATTGGAGCAACCAACAATTTGCACACATAATTCCAGCATATCAAATGAGGGAACAAAGAGAGAGGCAAAAATTGAATCTGCTGCCTTCCTGGTCTTATTGCAGGAGACCACTGCAGGGAAATAAAAATAAAAAAAGAAAAAACAAAAGGCAAAAAGCGGGGTGATTAGCTGTTTTCCTGAGGTTCCCCCAGCGAGCTGAACGAGCAGCGTTTGGTCTGTGGGTGCGCGGGAGACGCGGGAGCGCCTCGCACGCCCGTGCTAGATGGATGATACTGATGGCAATCTAACTGGAACATCCTGCCTGAATATGAACAACAGATTTGTCAGTGTGTGACAGGCTGACAGCCCAGCTCCCAGCTGCTTGTCCACTGTTGTTAAATCAGTACCTTGTCTGAGTGTTCAGCAAAGAGGCAATCTGCTTCCTCCATTCGTACAGGCAGGTTGCCAGTTAAAAAACAAGCATTGGCTTTAGGCTGCAGTGCCATAATGCATTGAAAAGATGCAATCTAAACCTTTGTATGCTCCTAAGGCAACAGAGAGCAGGACTTGGAAGTACAGGCTCAGACTTGAGACTATCCTTTTCAAAACCACAAGGATAACTCCACAGGGGAATCATGAAAGAAATGCAGGAGGATTAGAAAACTGTGGATGACTTAACAGAACTTATTTAAGAAGGAAAATATGGCTTATTTTGGTATGAAGGAAGAAAGATCATGCTACTGTACTCAAGAATGTGCCAGAATTTCTTAATAACCTATTTTAAAGCAGTTTATAATTCATCAACAGTAACAATTAGCTCTAGGCTGAAATTTCATATGCAAGATGCAATCCAGAAGCACTACAGGGGGAAAAACAGACAGTTACAAAAAAAAAAAACCAAAAAAAACCACAAAACAACCAAACCAAAAAAAACCAAACCAAACCAAACAAACAAACAAAAACCCCAAACAAACAAAGAAAAAACCCAACCCCAAAACAACAACAAAACAACAAACCAGAAAAAAGCAGCTTGTATACGCAGCAACTCTAAATTACAGGATACAAGTAAAGGGCTTATTGGTTTCTGAAGCTTTTCCTTTTCCCATGACAAAAAGTCTCCAGCTGGTTTCAGCTCTTTAATTTAGTAGCTGTTGGTTGACCATGTAAAAAAGAGGTTTAAAAAGTGTGACTATAGTGACATGAACTGAGGAAATCACAGATCCTAGCACCAGCACTGATGCTTCCAGCCCTTTGGGTGTTGTGTGCGAGGCAGTCTCTGAGGTGATCCTCGGCTACCTGAGAACTATGAATTGACACCACCAACTGCAGCATCACTTTGGAAGCAGTTTTAGTCTGTCAGGTGATTCCCAGAGTTTGTGAGGGTGCCCAATTCCAGATACACACATCAGATCTCTGCAGGCTCAGAAAGAGCCATTACAGCCCATTGGATCAAATCTCATCGCAGTCTTGTTCACGTCCCCCGTGTGAGCGAGGCTCCCCAGCAGCAGCACTGCCTTGTCCTAGGTCAGCACCCAGGGGCTCTTACCAAGCCTCTTACCAGGCTGGCAGCCTTGCCCAGCCCAGCCCTGCCCTGCCCTGGGCAGAGATTGCTCTGGTGGTTTCAGGGGCAGCCTGCTGCACCTTCCCACCACGACGCCTTCAGAGGCCTCACCTTGGGCCACGGCTTTGTACCCAACCCCTAAGGATGCAGGTGCATAAACATGTCAGGTTCTGTGCCTCTGTCTTCTAAAGCATCTTTTCCACACAGTCCTAGGTCAGGGAAGCACTCCTGCTCAGAACAGTGCTAATGGGAACACATTTTAGCTGCAGTCACTGAGGTTTAAACATGGGCTTGTTACCGTCTGTCCCAATGACAGCCCATCACCCTTTAAAAATTTCTCTAGAAATCAGGATAAGAAGAATTACACTCACATACATATTTACATGTAGTCTTGAAAATTACCCATTCCAAAGTAATCACAGAGACTTCTAAAATACATTAGTTATCAATTTATCTTCTTCAAAACCCATAATACGGCCTTTAGAAAATAAGGCAAACTGGAGTATGAAGAGACATGTAAAAAAAAGCCAATGCAACAGAATAATTTGTTTGCAGAATAATATTTTGCAACCTGTGTGGCCTACGTGGAATACATAATGGTTCAGAAAAAAAAGACATAGGTGGCAGGTTTAAGTCTGAATTCTCCTCTTGGTAAGCAAACCCTGTCTAATGAATGCTGAAAGAAACTTAGGGTCACATCACACTATCAAACGTGCTGGTACTTAATAAAACAACTACATCTTATGAATAAAATGAGAAAAAATTAAGCTAATATTCTATTACTGTGCCCTTCTTGATTCCTTTATAATTACCAAGTATCAAATGAATTTGTATGATGATGTTTCCCCCTTCTCCAGCAGATGTGTGAGATTTAGCAGAAGGGCAAGGTACTCAAACTTCATTGTTTAAAGTGAGAGCAAAATTTGTTTGTGCCTTCTAAGTGTGCTGTAGCTGGAGTTATTTTTTACTGTTTGTCACAGTCTAAAGGGAAAGGGGGCAAAATATTTATGTAAGAAATGCCTGCTCTGCATCTCATGTCACTGTTGTGAGGATATGTCATAAAATTCAAACACAATTCTGTGACAATTAGCTTCATAATAATATATTCAGAAATACAATCCCATGTCCTATGCCAGAAACTATTTTCTGCTTCAGTGTTTTATTGTGGCTCTATGTTTTAAAGGAACCAACTATTTTCAACCAAAGCTGCTTTTTAAATTTTCCTCTATGGAAAAGCACTATATCAATGCACTCAGTTGCTATCCACTAGTGTTTTCCCATTTGTGGAAAAATAGTTGTATTAAAAGAAAAAACTAAAAAAAAATACCAAAAGCATTGCTAAAATGTTTAGCCTCTTCATGCATTTCATGTTGGGTCATTCATAAAATACTATACTTGTTTGTTTTACCAGCCTCCCAGACGGTAATCTTTAATTAAATCTGTAATTTACTTATCTTGGCTTCTTATTTTGTCCAGCTTTGTAACCTGGTTAGTAGCTGTAAACATCTAAACTGCACCTTTATTTACAGCTACTTTCATGTTTGTTTCTCAAGGATAATGAAATTAAGTGCCTTCAGCAGCTCAGCTTGCACAAGAATTTTTAAAGAAGCTTTGTAAAAATGATAATTAATATGGAGGCATTATCTTACTTCATTACTATGATGCTGATGCTAATGAAAAGTTACTGAGAAGTTACTGTCTGGGCCAAAAAATCACAATGACAAAAAATTTATGACCAAATATTAACCTGATAGAACATTTACACAAATCAGTGGAAAATGTTTCCTGAATCCACTGGGCTTTGGCTGTATTTCTAGGCAGCCTGTAAGTTAAGAGGATAAAAAATACTTGCATTATTTCAGGGATTGTTTCCCCAGTTGCTAACGACACACTACAGCATTATATACAACAGCCTGGGACAGGGTGCCAGTGGCTCTGACCTGCACCTCCAGTAAACCCAGGCCTTGAGCCTGGAATTCCCTCTCTCTTCACTATCCATTACCAGGAATAGCAATGTACAACCAGAGCAAACACCCTGCCCTTACTCCTCATTTTAAAATTCAGAGGGGAGAGGACTTTATATGCGGATAACTTTTTGCCTTCAGTTCCCACTTCAAGATGATTTTCAGTCAGCATGATATTATGAATCCTATTTAACTATGCTTAAGATCTCTCATTTAGTGTTAAGTGGAAGAAGAAAAGGCAAAATTGTCTTTGCAGATGTTAAGAAGAAATTCATTGCAAGCAATCATCATTTAATATCCAGTGCTGAGTTTCTGAACAAATGCTTGCTCTAAATAATAAATCAAGTGAGTTGGCACTAACAATAATACCTCCGAATATGAATGAGGAAAACAAGAATATTAAAACAATAGAAACATTAACATACAAGGCCCTGCTATTTACAGGAGGGAATGGCAGAGGACACTAAGAAAAATAGCTGTTGCTTATGCTCAGTTTTGTGATCTGTCACCAGCAGTGATGACTGCTGTTGTGGAAAGGAAACCAGGTGCTTCCAGCCACCAGGTCCCTTAAATCCGAGCCTGCAGCACTTCTTCTGTAAATAGTACGTGATGCTGCTGAGCTGCCTCCATCCTGCCTCCACCAGTGAGTGCTCACCCCTGTGGTGGGCAGGCTGACAGGGGCCCCCCACTACCTGCACCCTCGTTCCCTCTGCCACAGGAGTCTCCCTGAGCACTGCCAGAGCTGCCCGTGAGGACATCCCCCAGCTGCACAGCAGTGGAGATAAAAATCTGCAACTGCAGCAGCTCCAGCAGTGCACAGACCCCAGGAGTGCTGTTTGCTGTTTTGTCTCCAAGGCATGCCAGTGAGATCACCTGGGACCTCTGAAGGTTTATTTTCTCTTCCCTTCTGTGGCTGAAGGGTATCAGGTCTCACAGTCGATAGCAGGTCACACTGTTAACCAAAACATTTCACAGAAGGAACAAGAGCAGCATGCAGGGTAACCAAACTAATCCTGGCTATGGATGTGAGGTCCACGCCTCGGGAGAAAACAGCTCTTTGTTCAAAGCTGAGTCAGTACTTTTCAAGGGTCTGGGTGTTGGCACAAGGCACGTAGGACTTGGGAGCCAGGCAGCACAGTGATCCACCCTATTTTAACAGCACTTCTATTTCTTTGGTCTGTTTTGTATTTTACATGTATATTTTTATATATTACACTGGATTAACCACATAATTTATGAAAACGGCTTTGCCTTAAAAACTGCCCTATTGACTAACTGTGTAAGTAAAATATCAGAGGAAATGAGGAGTAATTGGCAGGTTGGAGACTTGAGGTCCAAACAAAACAAGCTGTGACTTCAGGACCAGCCATTAACCCCTTACCTGGCTGAAGCATCTGTTATGAACAGTGCAGCCAGTCCCTTTAGACCACCATGCTCATGGATGCCTTGACTTTTGCAAAGATACATCTTCTCCTAAGCATCTTAGGAGATGACAGATATAAAGGAAAATATTAAGGGGTGAATGGAAATCAGGATTGACTTAAACCCAGCTCTTGTATTCGGGCTGGATCAAGGTTACACCTTGAAGGTGTCACAGAAAACAAGACACAAATGGATATACAGCCAAATAACATAGAGGAATAATCTGAGACTAAAAGACTTTGCTAAGGCGCCAGGGAAAGCCTGGTGTCATCTCTAACTAAATCTCAAGAACAGTCCCTTAAACACAATGAAACCCTTGCAAAAATGTGGTGGCTTTGAGAACAGGAATGTAAATTCTTATATGCTATGAGCTTGGCTACTCCCTGGGCATTATATAGAGAGAAACTATTCTGCAGACAGGTGCCTTTACCTGTACACACAGACATATTCCCAATCCTGCTGCTGCTGCAGGGGAAGGGCTGGAGGGCATAGCAGCATCCCTCTGCTGCTGCAGAGGTTGAGGAGCAGCAGCAGAATCAATGTTTCCCAGCTTTGGGGACTGTGCCAGCCTTGTATTTCCTTCTGCCTGCTCCAGACCTCTCTCTGCAGGGCCTGGCAGAGGTTGGCAAGCTGAGTACTGCCTATTCTATTACTAATATGAAGATGGTATAGTTTTAACTCCTGCTGCTGAACCTCATTTTAGTGACCTTACACCAGTTCCCAGTAGAAGAGCTTTTTCCTTAATCAACAAGTGGTTTGAAGCACTCTTGAGATAACTGCACTTCATCTTAATTATATGAGAAGTACAGCCACATCCTTGCAGTGCTTTATTGGAATTTGGTGTGGCTTTCTCCTTGCCTTCTTGGGGTATCACCTGCACAATTCCACCTATAATGAATATGTCTAAAATATAAAAAACCCAGGGCTTTTGAATAAACTGCATCATCCTACATTTGTTTCACATCAGACAATAAGGGAAGATGCTTTTAGCAGCATATTCCTACAGGCTGATGTTCCAGACACTACAATCAAATGTAAGGCTGTATTTGGAAGCAATTGTTCCAGATGGCTGCATATTATGGAAGGTTCAGGCACACTACAAAATTCAAGATTATAACAACAACAACAATAATAATTTCTTCATGTTTTTGCTTATGGAAAAACTATGGTATTTTTAGAGGTGATGACCAACTATTCAGGCTTTTTACATATTCCCTCTCCCACTATCAGAAAGTCCAACCCACAGCAAAGTTGCCTTTTGAAATATTCCATTGGCACCTTGTAAATAACAATATAGATTAAGGCCTCGCCAAGAGAAAGGAAAAGTTCTTACAAATACAGTGTGAGGATGAGGAAGACAACAATATCTGCCATTTAAGTCATATTTACCTGTGACAACATCAGGCTTATTTCAGTCATAAACTGAACTGTAACAACTGATCCCAAACTATAAACCTTTAAATGATTACATGTTCAAGCAGATAAAATTTAATCATTTGAGACCAGATCCAATTGAGGTCTATTTCCTCAGACTGCTGGTACCTACTTACACTTCTGATGTATTTGAATAAAAAGGACTGAAAAAAATCTGGCTAGACTTGGTACATGTAAACATTTAGTAGGGGCCTAATTATACTCCTTTTGAATAACCATCTTCATTACCTCTCTGCTGCAGAACCTAACCTCTAACATGAAGACTGGGCTGGCACCACGTGGTACCCTACTTAGACATGTCCAAACCTGGAGCTTTCAAATCTTCCTTCTCCTGGAAGCCCAGGCAAGCTGTCGTGGCCACTCCTGCAAGGAAGGTCACTTGAGGTGGTTCAGGCAGCCTGTGCCACGCCTGCCAGCACGCCCTGAGCTTGGCTTCCCTGCAGGGACAGAGATGTCTCTCACGGGCAGGGGGTTTGAAGAACTCACCTGCCATCCCTGCTCTTGAAGCAGTAGTAAACCCTCCCTAAAGCTGGGAAAACAAAGTCTCATCTTCTGAAGATCATTTGGACACCAATGATCTATGAAGCAGAGAGCTTTACAAAGCAGATCCTTTTCTTCAATGATCAGGAATCACTCACACAGATTTCTGCTGATCTTTTTATGTCATCTTTATCTTTTTTCACATCACTCCTTTCCTCATACCTTTCCATTGGGGAAAATGGATCTTCCTGTATTTTATTTCAAGTGGAAAAGCTACTGCTAAGATTGTAGCTGCCTGATATTTTGTCAAAACTTGCTTTTTACAATTAATGATTTTCCTGGAAACTTTGTATAAAACAATCATAAAGGTCCAACAGCTGCCATTTCCTATAAATATCCAATACTGACCATCTTTTGATCTGTTGCACTAGGTACCCAAGAAGCAAAGCTTCTTCTGTTTGTCATAAATGTACAGCTTGCAACAGGGTACAGCTGTGAGATATCTTTCTGAGCAGTATTGGTGGGTTGATGTCTTTTTACAAACAAGTACTTCAGAAAAGACTTAGCTGAATAGTCCCAAATTATTATATTTAAAATATAGGAATTATTGAACTATCTACTTCATATATTTCAGTGGAAAACCTGCTTATTTAAATACCCTGCACACACCGAATTTCCTGGTTATGAAAAAAGTGAAGAAAAATACTATTTGCTTTTAGGTAATCAGATTCTGTGGGATCTAATCCTATATCCTATTTATGGCTGTGCTAGCTATTCAAAATTAAAATGAACCTTTCATCCGTGTGTATCATAAATGGGCATTTATCAGGATTATATGATTTTGCAATCCATCTGAATATGTAACCAGAATTTGTTTTCTTTCCGTTTCACTATGTAATTACCATGCAACAATAACAAAAGTGACATGTTTGAAGAACAGATAAAATGCTGTAAATTGGCCAGTAATGGTGATATTTCCTCATCTTCTGAAAAACCCATTTATTCTCTCTCTCAACAAATCAAGGCATTGTCAGCCCATACTCATCTTGTGGCCAGAGGGGCCCTACCAATTTCTAGATGTAAGCGAATACTGGAATGCAGATGAGGGCTACTAACTAAGGCTTTCAACCCAGGCAGCTGGTCTTAGCTTGCCTCAATTTCTAAATCATCCATAATGGGGCCAAGACCTCCAAAGCACTAAAAAGAGCGAGCTGACATGCTGGACAAACTGTTAATTTTTTCCTGAAGAAGCTGCTATATTGCACATCTGTCACTGCTGTGCAGACAATTACTTGCGGAGTGGAAAAAAAATCTGCTGCTTGTTTCTCTCGTGTAGTTGTTAACGGGCGTGATGGAGAAACACAAGTGGCATGAGAGCTGCTACAGGAAGGCTTCTCAGCCTTCCCCCACCTTTTTTATCGAGGTCTTCAGGAATTAAAGGGTCTGAAAGCATCCAGGCTCTGTGGTGTGCACTCTGAGTGTGGGCAGTTAAGCCCACACCTTAAGACATTTGATATCCTACGGCTGCAACAGAGGTGCAAGTTGCAAAGATTTGTGTACCTCAGCTACGAACTGCCCTGAAAGCCTTCCCCTCTAAATTGCTTCACTGCTCTGTAACACACAGGGGAGGTTTTCAGACACCACCCTTGCAAGATGACAAGCGCAACAGGATACCGATGAGAATAAAACTGCTGGAGGCATTACTTCTCATACTACATTTCTCAAATATCTATTAAAATATGGAAAAGTGTTTAATTGTGAAGTACCCACAAATTTTTCACCGTGAGGTGCTCAAACGACCATGAATAACTGTTCTGAGCCAAGCAGGGAAAATGATTATCGGAGGTGGCCAACAAGCCTGTGCTTGGTCCTGGAGGGAACAAAAAGCAGGACTTGGGGTGACTCAATGGATACGGGAACTACCCAGGAAGGACCTTGTAATAACATGAATCAAAGTTGGCAACAGAATCCCTAAAGTTACACCCTTCAGCCACACCAGCTATTAAACATTTAATGTGAACTTGTATAAAACACTGACCAAAGACAGGCTTACCTACGGAATGAGTTTAGTGTTTTAATTATTAAATCAGCATACAGAACGATGAAAACATCATCAAGTGCTGTTCCAAACATTTCTAAGGGCAGGAAAACCTTGGCACAGTAACCTGCTGCTGGCCCACAAGCATTTCCCCCATTTTAAGAGGTTACATGACTTGGGTGCCAACCAAAGGATGAACCTGGTTCACAGGTTCAATTCTGTCAACACTAAACTTTTGGAAGTCTTAACTCAGAACTTGTTTTTCATCAATCAATAATTTCAAATTAAAATAAACAAACAAATTAATAAATTACAATATTACCTTCGCTGTTCTTTTCCCTTTCCTCTGGCACAGGAACGCCAGACATAATTGGGTGTTGTTTTCCAGGTAAAAATTTTGCAGGATAATACACAAACAGAAGTGGTGGCTTTCAGCAATACATCTGGTATTACAGGAAATTTCCAGGTTATACAGGGCATGACCACAAGGCCTTATCTGAGGTCTAAACCAACACAAAAATTAAAATCCTTTCCTATGGAAGATGGGCTGATACCAATTCAACATTAAAAACAGTGGTGGGCAGTCCTGGAGAAAAGGTTCACAGTGGGGGAAGAACAAACATCTGAGAGCAGGATGACAAAAACCACCCAGTGTTCTGCTGGAAAATTTCAGAACTGTCAAGGAATGCTCTTCTGTGGCAGTGTGAGTGGTGTTTGAATGATTTATGCTATTTGACAACTTGAAGGCAGAAGACAACTCTAATGTATGGAGAAAGAGGTAAAAAACCACGCTTGATACCATCTTGCTGAAGAGAAAGTGGGGCACACTTAAAAACACCAGGTGTATAACGTGTGTGTTTAGTAGGACACAATCAGGAGCCTCTGTGATTCACTTGCCTGCTGATTATATATTATCTGCTCAATAAAATAGTGTTTATTGCCAGCTGACTCAAAAAAAAAAAAAAAAAAAACAAAAAAACCCACCAAAACCTAAACATTTTTTGGGAAAACTTGTGATAAAGTTTTTGTTGCATTAAACTGACATACTAAAATATAATAAAGTTTCCAAAGTTAGGATAAAAATCAGGGCACAGTACGAATGTATTTCATTTACCAAGATTTACAGTGACAAGAGGGGCCACTCTTGGACTGTGAAAAATGCCACTGAATGGAACAAAACTTCAGCTGTGTCTGCAGTGGCTCCTGCCTGATCAGCAGGCAATGCTCCTGGCACCAGGCTGGGCACCTAAAAGGACATTGACAATTCCATGTTTCCTTTGAAATCTCCTGCTTCAAGTAGCATCCTAAGTGATGAAATTTGGGAAGAACCTACTGCCACACAAGGTCAGACTCAGTTTTCTGTTTTGTTTCTGCATTCATTTAACAGATATATGAGTTAAAAACAGTTGAATTTTGTGTTCACTTCTTACCATCTTCTTTCACGAAGGATCCAAAAGATATCAGCCCATTGGGGCCACAATTATGGTATCTAAAGCAGCCAAAGAGAAGAATGGCTGATTTGGAGAAGCCAGGAAGTTGTCCCCAAGACCCCACATAATTTCCTCTTCCACCTGACTTTGGAACCCTTAATTTTTCCTTCACTTCAGCAGTGTTTACCGGGAGAAATAGCTGCTGAATGCGGCCTCACATGAACAAAAGGAGAGCTTTCATTCATTGTGGACTTCAGAATATGTCTTTTATCCAGGGACATTTCTTCAGACTATTTATCTCTAAAGGTATTTTTCAGAAACAATTAAGATCACAAAGGTAGTATATAAAATGTCACAGAATTTTTCTATGGCTTGAAAAATAATTATCAGCTTATTTGCATTGTTAAACGTTAATTAGCTATGAATGGTAATTTTTTTTCAACACTGCAATACTTCAATTTCTCATTACGAAATAATTTCAGCTCTATTAATTAGTTCTAACAGTAACTCATAGTAATGGATGACACCTTAAGTGAGCTATTAAATGCACTTTACCACTGATTAGGAAGAAGACAACTAAAAAACCTGGCTAGGTTTACATAAAGACAGAATATGAAACAATACATTGCAGATTTATTGACTTTTGTGAGAGCAACACACCCCCTTTAAGTAATGCAGGCTCAGCAGAACCAGAGATTTTTGTCACACTTCTGTGAGGTTCATGGGGTGGCCACGTACCAAATGGCCCAGTATTCAATGATTGTTTCCATTATTTTATGTATGACAATGTTCTTTCCAGAGATCTACACCTCTGTGCATGCACATGTGTATGTGTAGACACGTGCAGGCAAATAATTTTCTCAACTACACAGTAAATCTTTTTATTATATTTTTTTAGGTTTTTTTTTTGATCCACCAGGTCCAAACACAGCAAAGGAATGTGGTTCCGGCCAAAAATATTCAAAGATCCACTATCCTGGAAGGTGACAAAAATCATTACAGAATACTTCCCTTGACATTCCTTTTTGTCATGGTTCAGTACAATTAAGTCTTGTAGTGATCTCTTTCTCAAACCACTATTTAAAAATCTGGATCTGTAACCAATCCTGCGTTGAAGCACATGAACCTCTCAGATGGCTGGTGAAATGGCAGCCTGTGCCTGGAACAAAATCCCACAGCAGTGGCTACAAACTCCACAATCATCCCTTTGACCCTCTGGGAAGTCCAAGCCCGTACTTACCATTTATTTACCAGGACGTTACTGCTGGCTCAGAACGCTCCCAGAAACCGAGACGTGCTGATCCCTTCTTTAAATCTGAAGTGGAAGCTGCCTTGGATGCTGCTCTTCACAGGACGTTCCAACAATTCCAAAAGAAGCTGAGGAGCAAGAATGTGTTGTCCAAAACACGCTTTATTGAGCTGGTGCTCCTTGTTGTGCACTTGGAGCCTCTGGACCTGCCCAGTCCGCAGCTTCCCAGCAGGAAGCCTGGCCATCCCTGTCTCCCCAGCCTCCCAAAACATCCTCCTGAGCCAGAAGCATGGAAACTGCTGCAAGGGCAGCCCCCAATGACTGACCCATACTAGAACTACAAATGCCACAAGGCGATTTCAGGTTTTCCTGTTCTTTGCCCTGTGGTGGGGTGCATTCAAGTTTGGAGAGGCTTTGGGAGATCTTCTCCACAGGGCCTGAAGCCAGAAAGTTTCAGGGGCCTCAAGGCTTCCAAATTCTTTCATTTTCCAGAAGGGAGACTGTACCTGAGGCTATGGAGAAGGACTGGTAACCCAGAACTGAGCACTGGGGTAATTCAGTTTCTGCCCAACCCATGGAATACACTCTGTCTTGGCACCAGTTTATTAGAAAATTCCACAAACCAGTAGATTTTGCTGAATAAACGTCATCTGACACAAAAAGGTTTTACTTTTTTGATGAATATAGCTGTAGATCTCATATGAGAACACCTTGATTCTAAGGAGCAGATCTTTTTCCTCTGAAGTCACAGATTTGGTTGACCACAGCGCAAATTCAGGATTCACTCTATTAAAGGAAAGCCCAAGAGGAAGTCAGCACTTGAGGCACCAAATCCAGTGCAAAGTGCCTCTACCAGCAGCTCTCCTGGAGTGGTGTCCATTCACGGTCCCGGATGTTTATGAGGGAACCCAGCTGTGGAAGGAACACTCCTGATGTTACCAGTAACAATAAAACAGGTAACAAATCCTGGGATTCCAGGTTGCAGGTCTGATTCCCTACACCATTTCTCCATGAATCCTCACTAAGGAAGACTCAATGCTTACTGGAAAAACTGCAGGTAAATACTATGTAAAGGTTGAAAGGTGATCTTCTCTACTCCAACACTTTTGCCAGTGGCACCATTCCTGTCCTGACCACTTTTCTGTAAAATTCCTGGGCAAGAGCTACTGTTTAGCAGCTGACCTATCTTCATGGGCAATGGACAGAAATTGCCTAAATTCAGTTAGTAAGAACTGTAATTCACATGCTCACTGACAAAAGAAGATGAAAAATAAATCCGCTTACACACTAGAGTGAGTATGAAGGCAACTAGGTAATTGTGCTACTTATTATTTACATCACATTAGGAAAACCCTTAAAATCATTACTGGTTCACTCTCAAAATCTCTTATTTCAGTAATAAGGCATACCAGGACACATAAAAAAGAAATCTGTAAACTGTTCTTCCAGACAGTGTAACTATTTGAGTTTAATCCAAATTAACATACTGAGTATCACTGGCATTCTCATTCACCAGTTTTTTGCATCTTGCATTTCATATGTATGGTTCATGCTGCAGATCATATTTGATACTAGGGGAAGTGTGAGGGTCAGCACCACATTTACTGAGAGTCTGGCATCTAGAAATTTTAGATAAACACTCCACTTTCTTCACAATAGGCAGAACACCAAGATAACCTGGAACTTCTGGAAAAAATAAAGCAATACATAGAATTCAAACTCAGTTCTAAGGACTTGAAACCAAAGGCACAAAACTGAAAATCTGCACACTTGCAAATGCAATCAGAAAAATTCTTGTGCCCTCCACCACAGAATTCTGTAAGAAAACAACCAAGTTGGTGCAAGAGAGAAAGCAACGGTGAACAGCAGAAGGGGTTCTTCAAAGAAATCAAAAAAATGTAGAAACATTTGAAGTGAGGAAAAACTAGAACCCCTTTGTGCTGATGCTTCAAAGAATCTCCTTGAACTGCTCCAATCTACCAGGTAGGATAGTAAGTTGAAACAACATAACAGGCAACTTCCAAGGAAGTAGATTAAAAAAATAATACCTCATTAAAAAAGAAAACAAAACTCATGGGAATGGACATGCAGGGAGCAATCTGAGGTCCAGCACCAACAATAAAGCAGCTTGAGAAGAAGATGGAGAAAGTTTGAGTGTGGACAGGCGTAGAATAAGCTGACTCACAGAGGAAATCTGTAGGATTCAAAGTAGTAGATGCATGAGAAGTTTAACTTACCTCAGGCATTAAAATCTCCAGCATTCTTCAGCAGAGGGTCAAAACGTTGAGCCTGTTTTGCCAAACACTGACACCTTATTTGTAATTTTATGAAAATATTAGTTGGAAAATTTATTTTCTTTCTGTGTGTATCTGATGCATGACTTCACTTATTCATCTGCCCCCAAACTTAAGAGATTTCAAACTTCTCACTGTATCACAGCTTTAGAAGTGATTTTTGTTCCTCTTCATATCTGCAACTCTTACTTTCCTGCTATATCCTTTCTGAACTGACAAAAAAGACACCATCACATCTACAGAATCACCTCCCAAATACTAAACTGTATGTGAGTGCTTTGCTGTGCCTTCTTTTGAACTGTGCAAAATCAGGACATTCCAGGCTGACTCCCCACGCTGCTGGGACGTATTGCTGTGGGTACTGCAAGGATGGACAGACTGACATAAACCACCAGCTAACCTGAGCATTACAGCAGCTGAACAGCAGCTCTAGAAGAGCTCAGCGCTGCAGATGGGGCAGCACAACCCTGCCAACAGGCAGCTGGGATCTGAGGGAACTGATGCCATGGAATATTTAGGACCTGTATCTTCTACAAGGAAGAAATTGACAGCCTCAGTCTGCAAATTCTCCCATGCTGCTTATTTTTAGACTTAAGTAGTACTTCACAACTTGGAGCCAATACATGCACAAAGTATTACGAATCTCTCGCTGACTCGGGGCCACAGGAAGGAGAGGGACCAACACAAGAGCCTAGCCAAGGACAAAGAAATCTCAAGTTCTCAGTGTCAAAATCTCTTACAACTGATGAAGGCAACAGGTGGCGCTTCAGGAAACTGGCCTAGAAAAGAAACTTCTGTAGAGCAGCAGAAATGACAGAAAATCTTGAGTGGCATCACCTGGCACATACAAGAGATTATGCTTCAAGAGAGGAAACACTGGATATTATCACTTAAAAATGTACACAGGGCTGCTGTTTTTCAGAAAAACAGACAAGTTTTAAGCAGGAAAGGAGGAAAGGAGGAAAGACAACACTATGGACAAGGCACAACTGAAATGTGCATCTCTATGATGAAATATGCTGAATGATATTTCAATAAGCTCATGTATTTAATCAGTAATGTATTACAATAACATACATCCCTCAGAGACTAATGACATATTCACAGTTTCAGAAGTCAAACTCCCCAACACTTCATTATAGCAATATTATAAACAGATAAACAAGTCTATACATCTTATATATATATAAAACAACAGTTTTCTATAGATAGAATACCTCATTAATTTAAACCACTTTTCATAGCTGTTAAAAAATAGTTCTCATTGGTGGGGGAGATCAAGTTTACACAATCTCAGTGATTTTCAGCCTTTTACTTAATGATCGAATATTCAAATACTAGCAACATGGCCAAAATAACTCCAGTATCTGTTTTGTTGTAGGACAGAAGAGAATTATAAGAAGCCTAAACAACTTTGTGTGCCCAGCTGCAAGTTGCTAATCCTTTTGCAGCTACCTCACTGCTCCTGAAAACTCTGCTCAGGATGGAAGTCCAATTAGAAAGTTTCTTGATTAAGAGTAAGAGGGGAGGGATTGCCATTTCAGATATGTCTTTACTGAAAGTGCCTTGGGAACAAGGGGAGAAGGAAAATAAAACAAAGGTTGTGTGAGTTTTCCTTGGAGGAACAATTCTGGAGAATTGTTTGAAGAGAAAGCACAAGGCCCTGTCACAGTTATCAAACTACACACATACCTAAGGAGTGAAGGGAACTCGTATTTAGAAGTCTTAGAAGAATATGATAACAGAAGTACTGCAAACATCATAAACGAGGCATTTCCTGACGCTGTGGTGTAACCTCGCCAGCAGGATAATAATAACCTAGGAAAGAAGTACTAGTAAAAAGGTACATAAAAGGCACTGTAATAGCTTAACATAATAGGCATTTGTTTGGTACATGACATTAGCCACTTTAATTATATTTCCAGAAGCAGCACATTTTTGTACTCACCTGTGCAGTAACAACACTACTGAAAAGGGCAGTTTAAAGAAAAGAACATACAAAGCCCATGAAGAATTGAGTCTATTTATTTTATTTCATCTTGCACTTGTGTTGTTAAAGCAAAGCGCTCTATACATATTATTTAGCTATTTACTGCTGTTCTACACCCATTATTGACCTAATTGCAGAAAGACAAATGCAGGGACAAACTTGTTAAAACAAGCATATCGATAACGCTTCTCTGACTTTGACAAATATTTATTTAGAAATAAGATACTGCTCATGGGTTTCATTTATTAACAGTTAATGGCTCAATTCACAGAACTTTGAGACACCATGGAACACGTAGCAAAACGCAGTGCTGATAACAGGCAACGTCTCTTCACTAAACATTCTTCAGAGGAAGAATATTATGGTAACAGCTGAGCTACTGATTCAAATACTCAAATGGAAAGAATCTGGCAAAAAACCATGTGATGGGTGACAACTTCTAGATACAAGATGATCCCATATTTATTTATGTAGGCAAAAAACTTCAGTGTCACAGGCATAAAGAATTATTATCTGAAAAAACTTGTATATGTATTTTAAAATAATGTGTGCCAGCTTTATAGCAGGTATCATAATATGATTGCAGGTTAGACATAGGAAGGATCTGAAAAACAAACAGTAAATCCAAGTATTTTGACCTGTTTCAAAGCCAAATAACATCGCAATGGCTTCAAAAAAAGAAAAAACCCTGTAATTAATTTTTGTTTTGTTTTTTAATGCTAGATTTAACTGTGTGGACTACTCACACTACTGGAGTATCTTTAAAACCACTCTTGTGAGATGTGGAAAAATGAAAATGAAATCACAGTGTGAGTCTGAATCGAAATTTTACTGCACAAAAAATATCTCAAAACACTACATTAAAATATCCTAATAAATCACTTTGTTCTACAGCTTCTAACAGATAAAGAGTACTGTCAGCTGTGGCATCTATTGATAATACCTGGGGAAAACAAAGTGTATCTATCTCTATCTCAAAACCACTTTAACTAATCTTAATGTCTAATAGATTCTCACTAAAAGGCTGATTTAAAACAAAAAATGGTAAGATTTTCAATCTGATTACATAGTTCTTCCATTATGACTGTCTACTAGGCTGGCTGCTTTACTGCGCCTGTAGGAATGCATGAAAAAAGAGCTGAATGACCTAAAGATGTTTTCCCTCAACATGTATTCATTATTTTCCTCCTACCTTTTAAAAACAGGAAACACTTTCAAGTACTTTTGGAGCTCTACACTTATTTCTTGAAAAACTCCTGCTACGGTAAATTGCACAGAAATGCTTCAAGGAAGTGTTATAGGTGCTGTACTTCCAGTCCAAGACGTGCAGGTGTTGGAGCTAAAGCAAACTGAGGAATTTTAACAGACTGAGTATTCCTCCACAGTTTTGCAGAGAGAGCTACAACAAACAGATCTTAATAGATTCACTTTTGTAAATCACATGCTGAAAATGATTTAAAGGGATTTCTGATTGCGGTGTACAAAACAAGGAGGTTGTCAGAGTTCACTCACTCGCAGGAGCACATGGCACTGACAGAACAGGTGCAGGCCACAGAAATGCATTATTTGGAGTAACACACAAGTGGGCACCTCTGCCAGCTGCAGAATTCCAAGCTCTTGGCCCTTTGCAAGTATGCGGCCTTGAAATTCTTTGGATATGGAATGTATTTAACCAAGTTCAGTTGTGCAAGAGATATTTGAAGTAGCAAACTCACATTATGTTATGCCGCAGAATCTTACAATAAAAAGTGTATGTTTTGCTGTATAAATCCCAATTCTGTTTAAAATTTCTTATAATTTTAAAAAGTCAAACCACACAGTCATATAAAGTAGTTCAACAACAAACAGTCTTCCTGAAACTCAGAGAACAAGTGCATTCAACTATAACAAAAACAACTGCAGGTACTAATCTGTAATCTCTACACTATGGTGGTACGGTGAAACAACGTCCCCAAACTGACAGTAATCCCACTGGAAAGTATGAACATTCCTTTTAAGCAAATTTAATGCTATAATGCTGCTGGTTTTCCTCTTCCTGTTACTATTTTCCTGGAAAAATGGGTGAAGCTGAGAGAAAAAGGAAAGTAATAAAAACACATCTTAAAATTAATCACTTTATTTCACAGTCGCATGGAAAAAGCTGTGCTCTTTTTATCCTAAAGAAATATTTTTGCAAGCATCTGGAACTAAGTATTTTTCTCTGCAACTTGGGAGCTGTGGAAGGGAGATCCTCCTCTTGAAGAAAAAAAGACTGGAGCATCAAATCCTGTTCCCTCTGCAGCGAGGGTAAATATTGCCAGCTACTACAGGCATGGGTGGTGAGAGGGGCAGGATTTTCTCCTTAGTCCATCTGAAAAACAGTTTCCTTCAGCCATATCATTTAATTTTAAAGTGGAATTTGTTTTATCCTGCAGACTAATAAGTACCCTAGGAGCTTGATTGGTTGGTGCTTAATGAAATTGCTTCTGCTGACATTAGATACATTAGGATACTGATTAAAACACTTAATGATCCCTCTTGATTTTAAATTGCTAGCTTAGATTTGTGAGATGCCATCAAAGTATCTTTTTCCTTCCTTTCCTCCATCCTAATCCTGCTTCTCGTTGCCCTTTTTCTCTGTTCATGATCCTTAAAGGTTGTGGCTCATTGGCAACAGCACGGTCACAACCCAAACGTTAACACCATGTTGAACACTGCATTGTTTAAAATGTGCCAAACCCCAGAATAAACACTGAAACACAGCCATTCCTAAAATACAATTTCCTGTTTCAAAGCTCAAACTGTTCTTAAATGTGGCAACACTCAGGATTATTAATATGAAGGGAAAGCCAAAGTCATATTAAACTTTAACTTTGAAAAATATTTGCTCAGGAAGGATAATTTTATATATGTAAAACCAAATATAAAAGCATTATTTTTCAGCTTGAATGTGGAAGACAGTAATACATTGCCAGAAAATGGCATTGGAACAGCATTCCTATGACAACAAAGCTGTTTTTCATGCTCTTAGATAAAATTGCATACTGTATCACCTTCCAGTGGCAAACATGTATGCATTATGGCCATAATGACAGCTTATACTCAAATATTATTAAACACTATAAAAATCAGGTTTGGAAACTTTGCCTGAAAAGGGGGAAGCCACAATAGCTGTAAAAAGTTCTATTTTCCTCAACAAATCTTATCAAGGCTCTTGAGATGAAATTATACTTACAAAACAAAAGTTTACTTACATACTAAAACCTGCTGTGTCAGAAGCTCTTACAAAAAAGTGAGTATACTGAATTTTATGCTTAATACAAACCTTAAGACCACTGAAAATAAAAAAGGATAAGTTTTTGTACATTTTAGCACCATTATGAAGTTAGACTCGAATGCCGGTTCCGTCACTGCGGCTGTACCTTGCAGCTGGTGGAGCTCGTGTGAAGCTTCAGCCATCTTTCTAGAGAAGAAAAACTGGATTTGCCAATCACAACAACATGTTTGCCATTTTTCCTTTTTTTTTTTTCTTTTTTTTTTTTAGTAATTTTGAGCTTTATTTTCATCTCTGTCAGCTAAATCCAAGTCCAAGTCCTTTGGGTCTCTGGATGGCTCGGATGGGCTCTGCTATCCCTTTGCCGTCCGGTCCGAGGCCCGTGCCTGGGGTCCAGCCCATGCTCTGAAGCATTCTGTTTCCAATGTTGTTTTCTGGGATTGGTTGGGTGTTTTCACCTACAAACCCTGAGATTAAAGAAATACACAGCATCAATCAGCACTGCCTGCCATGTGGAGAAGAGCAGGATAATCTCTCCTAAAGCTTTAAACCTTCTTATTCTCCTAATTCATCTAACAGGTTTCTAGAACAGGCTGTCTTTGCACATGTTGACCTCTTGACTGCATATGATTCTAAATAACGCAGTCTTATGCTTTTATTTTTAATGCTTTTGAAAATTCATTCAGTTTTCACATGTGACACATATTGTCATATTATATTCCAATACAGTGGATTTCACATCAGCCTCAAAGAATATAAATCACCAGCAGATGTCTACCAGTACATTGTCAAGATCACATAAATTTCTAGTCCTATACAGTTACTAAGAAGAGACACATCATAGTAACATCACCACCACGCTCTTCTTAGTAATATTTATCAATGATCTCCTTCAAGAAAAGCAATGAATAAGTTCTGATTAAGCAATTATAGCTGTTACAGAAACAGTACAGGCAGGTGGTCAACCACTCTGACATTCAGCAACACCTTTACTCAGTTTCTCTTTTATTGAACATTGTGATGTTTGATATGTCCAAGGTTATTTTTGGTGTTTTCAAATTTACTAAGTGTTGTTTACACTCTCTTCTTAGCATTGAGGTCTTTGAGAAAAGCTGCATACATACCACAGAAAAGAGCACCAACATTGCAAGTGTTAGTATATATTAGGATAACAGATTAATTTTTTTATAAGAAAGGGTGTTTTTTTTTCATGAATGCATCATTAAAAAAAAATGAAGTCAAAATAACAAAGCTGCTTTTTTCCCTTTCATCAACCAAACTTCCCAAGTCAGAGTTTGGAGACAGTGCATGGGTAAGCCCTCTAAATATAAGTATCTTGCAGAAGGGATATTTATTTCAAGAATCTGCGTTAAAATTATCAACTTCCACCACACAAACAATTTTAAAAAGGGATGATATTTTTGAACACAGACAGTTGCACGTGGCTGGATTTTGTTTTCAGTATTATTCAACATCTCCCTGCCTCAACAACAGAATAAAAAATCCCCTCAATCTGCCAACAGATAGCTGCAAAACTATCTGTTTAATTTTCTACTTATTTATTCTGCCTGCTACTTTTGAAAAATACTGTAGTAGAAGACTTTGAGTTTGAGTTTTTGGAGACCATAGTATCTTCAGCCAAGAATTTACCATTGACAAGCAGCTGTCTTATCATTACATTAACTTACTAAATAAGAACACAAAAAAGTTGAACATGAGCTTCTAAAAAGCCTCATTTATCACACCCACAAAAAGCAAGGTCCCATAGTGGGAACTGCATACAGACAGAAATTCAAAATGAGAGGCACACATTAAAAACCTCATGATGATTGTGATGATGAACTTACAGTACTCCAGCATTATCCACTATAGATCTGTTCATATTCAGTAAATCACTGGCTACAAAAAAGACAGACTGCTTTTTAGTCTCTCAGTTCCTGAGTCAAAGGAAAAAAGGAGGGCACTGAGGGAAGGCATCCTTTAATACTGGTTTGAAGCTATGCTTAATGCTAGGCTTAAAATAAAGGCTTTTAAGTCAGCAGCCTCCAGTCCCCAAGAGGATTCCTCTTGAACTGACCAGCACAAAATTCAACGTCCACAACTTCCTTTCTTTTCAGGCCCCCACAGGCAGAGGCAATTTTCATACAAATGAGTCCCTGGCACTGACTGGCATACACAACACAGGCTTTACAACCTTCTCAGTTATATTTTCTATCTCAAAAAAAAAAAAGGGGAAAGAAAAAAGGGTACTGTTCAACAGAAGTTCTGGTAAGCCTCACAGGTAAAACCCTGGACGTGTGTTTTGGTCCACTTTTTGTAAAAAGCGATGGTAAGAAACGAAGAATCATTCCAGTAAATGTTTGTGGAACAATTAAGGGGAAAACTCCAAGGGGGAGAGAAATCCAACAGACTTGCCAAGCAGGAAAGAGCAGGCACAAGTCTATTTTATGACACCTAAAAACTGAAAACATGAAACCATTCAAAATGCTGCCTAGGCAGAGGCAGCAGTGCTGCTGGAACAGTATGCAAGGCATAGCCTGAGACAATGTAAACAGCTTTTTTGTTTTAGTCTATTCAGGGGAAAAACCCACAGACCTCTTCCTGTAACAGATGCACCTTTCTACATGGATTTCCATTGCTGAGACAGCCAGATGAACCTCATAAAGAAGATACATGAAAGAACACTCTGTACCCTCACACATTATTTAGTAAACTGATGCTTCTATTTTTGATACCTTTTGAAGCAGTTCAGTGTTATTTTTCCATGATAGGATAATTGGAATAATTTATTTTTAAAGACATATAAGTACTTCTAGAATGTGTATATGATAACTATTTTTCCCTCCACTGTATACTTTCCTATCTCCTATTAAAACACAAGCTTTCCGTAAGAGCCCTGTTTTACTCTTGTATATCATCAGATTAAAAAAACAAGGAGAAAAGAGAAAAAGAAAGAAAAGAGAAGCCACCATAAACTTGGTTTCCCAACCCACTTTTGGGCAAACAATCAAACAAGATACACTGTCCAAAGGATAATATGTTTGGAATCTTTGTACTGCAGCAAGAATACAGCGAAACCAAACCCCCGCCCATCTTGCTTATATTACTAATTGACTAGTTACTCCTTCTCGTAAATGAGGTGAATACAGATTGCTTTTATTTGAAATGTCAAATATATTAAATATACCCAAGCCATTCTACTGTAGTATAGTCAGTTTTTATATGAATACTATCTATATCTGCCTTTAACAGTCCTGCAATATTTTACCCATCACTTGAAAAATTTACCTGTAATGCAACATATTTTACTTGACTCCAAAGAATACAGATACCGGCACTGCCCTCTTCCTCCATTTCATGTGCAATCAGCAGTTTGGAAAAAAACCCCAACATTTGCATTGCTGATAGACTGCATGACGGGAGAGAGCTCTTAAAAATCATGTTACACTGTGTGCTATTCCCCTGACCCCCATTCCTGTGCTTTGGGCTTTTATTTTCTAATTAAAAGCAGTAATTGTCCTTGCAATATTCATCTTCAAGTTCAGTTTTTAATTCATGCCTCTGGCACTTCTTGGACTAGCCAGTAGGGCCTGTTAGAGAGAATGGTCCAAGCACGTGGCCTTGAAAAGGGCTGTGCTACCTCTGGGATGTGTTCAGTCTTGACCCACCCAGGAGCAAGAGCAAAACCAACCCATTGTGCTGTCCCACAAAAAATAACTACGCAGAATCAGATTACAAAAAAAAAAAAAAACCCAAAACACCCACACAAAAAACCAAAACAAAAAAAAGGGTAGAGATATGTTTTTCTAATTTTATTGCTGTATGAGGTTTCCAGAAGTTACAAGGATGTCTCTGCACTAATAATTTGTAGGACTCTCCTGTGCAGTACACCTTTCTTTCCTACAGACTGAAAATGTTTTTAGCAGTCCTAACAATTGGTTGCTGATCTACCAGATGAGTAGTCTGCATGTAGAAGTGGCTGCCATTATGGGAGGGAGGAGCAAACATTAAGGTACAGTAACTTGTTTGAAAAGACAGCACTGTAAAATACCCTCAGCTTATGTTCCTTCTCCCTGCAATGCTGCCAGCTGAAAGAAAAAAGGCCAATCCTCAAATCTTTGTGTATATGAATAGACACACTTCAAAGTCTACATTTTTTATGCATATGACCTTACATACATGGAATATGAAATCTGTGAGTAGTAAGCGACAAAACTGGAAAGTGGAAAGCAAAAATCTCATCACATTTGTTTAATTTTGGTATAATACTTATGATGGCATTAAAGGCAGGTTTCAGTGAAAAATAAAAGTATGTAATTTTGTCTTAACAGCTGTTGAGACAGGTATGTCCTGGTTAAACAGTACACTAGCATTCAGTGCCATACCCTTGATTTTACAGTGATTGCCATGAATTAATTTAATTCCATCTGTAAGCTAAAATCAGATCAGAGGTCTAATGCTGCTGCAGGCTCCACATCTGTTTAATCATTTTTGGATACAGCAGCTTGCAAAAGTTCAGCTTTTAAATTTGCTTCATATTTAAGAAACAATGTTACACCAGTGTACAACATTGTCAGCAGGAAACAAATGAGCCTATGAACAGTTTTGATCTGACAGACCCATTTCATTTGCAAAATGCTACTACAAATTCAAAGCTCACCATTGAAGTTATCATTTATTATAGAATAATAAAGGAGCTGTGACCTCATAAACCACTATTGTGACAATATTTATTTCTATGGTCCAATTGCTGGCTAAGACTAACATCAAGCATGTTTGGCTAATATTGGGCTGAATAAAACCAGAATACAGCTGGGATCAAGCTCTCAGATAACCCTTGTTTAAGAAAATGTGTGGGTTTTTTGTTGTGTTTCTTTTTTTCCCCTCTCAACCGCCTCAAGCTGTAAGAAACAAATGAAGGCATAGCAAAGTAATTTCATCTCTGGCCACCGAACTATTTCTGATGTTAAAAAAGTGGGGTTTTAAACAGTTCTGAGAAAATGACACTGTACATAAATACAGTCTTGCCCTTTCATCTTTCTTTTGTATGATTAAGAGTTGTGAGCAGAACAGCAATGCCTTCGCAGAGCATACCACAACTATTATTTCCTCTTCTATCGCTCCCAGCAGCCTTAAATCCTTTAAATCCTTTCCTAGAAGGATCTCTTTTTGCTTGGGTAATTTTTGCAATACATGGCCTGCTAACCCTTACCCCCTACCCTGGATCTCACTTATGTCTATCACAGCAGAGTCAGTCTTTCTACCTCAAATCTTCCAAGAAGCATTGTGGATGGTAATTCACTTGCGTAATTGGCTCAAGAGATGAAAATCTTATATCTGCCTCTCTTAGCCACTAATCTATCCAGCTGACTGCAAGCCTAATTGGCAGCTTGTTTAGTAATTTGGCTCCTAAAGTGTTGTATTGATGTTGGATAAACAGCCAATGGAAGCAGAAATGATACATGCTGATTCTCTTTAAAAGCTGGTGCACTTTCCCCCTCATTTTCTGAAAGCATTTAATATTTCATCTATTCTTTTTCTTTTCTGACTCCTCACCAGACAGATGAGCTCAGACCCGTAGGGATGGATCCCGATACACAAGGAAAGTAATCAGAATAACACATTGCTGTAGTCTATTTTTTTATGTCAGCTCTCTCTCACTAGCAAAAAGGGAATCAGACTGCCTAGATGTTTATGTTCTTAAAATTGTTTTGGGTAATTGCACAGACACAGCTTCAGAAGCACAGCCAACAGCTGTATGGTGATTTTATAACTCAGTACCCACAGTGGTTTTCAAAATTCAGTACATATGGCTGTGTATCTACTTAAAAAACACAAAACACCAAATCAAAACTAAAACAACTCAGCTATGAGAATGCTATGAAAATTATTTAGCTAATATTTGAGACTGGATTATTTCACCAGCATTTTACATCCCTCATACTGAGCTATCTAAGACTGTTAAAAGAATAACCTTAGAACTATTATATTCAGGTGAGTCTGCTTGCATTGAATTTCATTCTAGCTAACAGAGGTAAGAATAGCAGAGAGGACACAGCTATGACTTCAGCAGGTGCTGGAAGCCTCTGTATTTACCCTGTATCCATAGCAGAGTTTCGTTGATGTCTGCACTGCCATAGTTTCATTCCTACTACCCAATCCAAGGGGTATTAAATGTGGCCTGGGTAAACACACCCTATCTTGAACCACAGACTCTAGATTTAAATCTATTTTCAACTCTCCTGAATATATAAACATAAATTCACACACCAATGAAGATCATGACACTGAATTCTGGGTACAACTGGTTATCCAGAAATACAGATCACCTGGAATTGGATTTGCAGGTGCTCTGCTCCTTCCATTCTTTATTGGATTACACTATGTGTGGAGTGAAACTTCATGCCCATTCAGTCTGCTGCTATAAAATTGGTTGGAGGAGTTGGTATTTTTAGATTGCCACTTATCCCTCTGTAAGGGATAAATCTGTCTCTCTCTGTACACCTCACTTGAATACTCAAGACTGTTTTCACTTCAGCCCAAAGAAGGTCTTTGTTTTACACCTTGTCCTTGATGACAGAAACATTGTCACAGGATGGCACTTTAGAAAAAGCATTTTAAAGTTCTGTTTAAACCCCTCAAAATTCAGCAAAAGGAATTTTATCTGATACACATTCCCTCACTTTTACAGAAAGGCTTGCAGTCTTACAACAAAACCCAGGGGAAATCCAAAGCAAAAATTTTCTTTGTGAAATCCAGAGTAGGTACAACTAGAATTGGGAGTTTTCACACCAATTGCAAAACTTTTACATAAAGACAGAAATCTTGCCTGCACTGGAAACCTGATCAATGAATTTTATTTTCTCACATGGTAAACAGGTATTTTTATTCCTCTGAAGTGCCAAAACCTTCTGCATAAGGCTATCAGGTTTATGCACAGACCTCCTTTCTTATTCAAAAAGTGAATCATATACTGAAGAACCTTTAAGAAAAGTGGTTTTTGCATAACCTCTACCAGGGACTGTTTGCAGCAGTGCTTCCTATTCCCTCAAGAGAAAGAAAAACTAGTCTCCAGCAACTAAGAGGTTGTTGTGGACAACTGGGATAAGAAGTTATGCTGACTGAGGAAAAACTACACATTTTAACTGCTAAACCATCTGTGTTTTAACCAAAATCTTTGGGAATTACCAGCCTAAAACTGACTGACAGAAATATCAAGTACTTCTTTTATTGCTGAGTTCTAGGGAAACTACAGGACATCCATTTGCCCATCTGAGGAAGGAGATGGTTCTAGCAAACTGCACATAAAAAGGAGGTGGCCCCTCTCTATGGGGAACCACTTTATTTATAATATCTGGCAGACAATGTGCAGTACTTGCAGAACACATAACTGCCCTTGAGGATGAGTCTCCCTACTGACATCTCTGCTTCACTCAAAGCTAGTCCTCAAGTCCATACCTTTGAAACTTGAAAATAATCCCTGGTTTAGCCATTTCCTCCCCAAATTTCCACTGTATTAAGGGTGCTCTCACTGGTTATACTCTCTGGTAAGCTGGTTCATGGTTCTTGAAAGTGAAGCCAAAAAATCCATAGAACCATAGAACATCTCAGGTTGGAAGGGACCCGTAAGGACCATGAAGTTCAGCTCCCAGTAGAGGCAATTTGAATGGTTTCCATAACCAGAAACAGCTATCTTAGGAAAGACTCCCAGAATAATTCAGGGAATTATTTTTGCAGGTTCCACATTTCAGAAGACAGCAGCACTTAGGAAAGACAGGTACAGCCATCTTGATCAATCTGAATGTTTCCTCTTGACTTTATAGTGGCTGTGTGTACAGCCTGTAGAATATTGTCTTCTCTCCAGATCACAAGAAACCCATCAGCGATTTTCCAAGACAAGCTTGTTCTGGTTGAATTGCAGGTCTTCTGAAGTTTGTTGCTGAACTTTCTGAACTCTGGTGCTTATATCTAAGATGCCTTCCCTGAATCAGCCACCTTGAGCTCAATGCAGGAAGCCTTTTGCTATGAAGGGACAGCAGCTTTCAATACTAGATGGCACTCTGCAATCTTTCAACTTTCAGTTTAGTGAGACAATATGGTAGAAGAAACAAAGAAACAGAAAGAAGTCCCTAAAATTTAACTTGCTGCAGATACCAACCAAAGAAAAACGAGTGTCCTTGGGCTGGACAACCAAGCAGGCATGAAGTGTGTGCCAGGAAGGACTTTGGCAGACTAAGGGTAAGAAATGGTGCAATGCAGTAACAGAAAGGATTCACAACATGCCAATGTTGTACTGCCCTATGACAAGGGATTTCTGCCTATAGAGTTGTACATTTGGTAGACAGAAAAACAGTGAATCAAGTTAAAAAGAAAACAGGCTTATAAGAGTTTACCTAGAGTTTTGGAAATTTACGGTCAGTTAATCCAAGTACCCAAAGTTTACCTTTCCTCTGAAACTATCGCGCTAAGTTGACCTTCACCACAAACTTAGCCTCAGCCACCTCTGCTATCACACTGTAATCACAATCTTTTTCAAATCATCATTTTGGTTCTGCAGATATTCAGGTCTGATTTTTAATCACTGACATATTAAGCATCAGCAAAATAGTTTGCTTAGCTGTTCCATTGGCAATTTTTAAAAAGGAATGAAAACATGTACCCTTTTGATTACCTTGTTAAAGTGAGTCATGATGGCATTATAGCAGTGCTCAGTATTTCTGCTGTAATTAAGAAACTGTCATATTTTTCATTAAAACACATTCTTTAAAATGAGACTTTTAACTTAGTCATTTCAATCAGGACCAGCCTGAAGTGTAGCATGTGCATGCAACATGCAACTAGGTAAAGAATATGACACCTGAAATTTGTTTTTGCAAAAGGTAAGTATTAAAGTGCCCATTACATGCATAGTAATTTATCTATTTTATATAAACATTTTCTAAATTTTAAATACAAAATAGCTTTCTTTTAATTGGTTTTAACACTGCTCCAAACTGTAAACCACACTATCCAATACAAGAGTAAAAAGACTGTTTTGAAATAGATATAAATGACTATTTACAAGGCATACAAATATGAGATGTGAAGCAGAATTTGATGATTTTTTTTCCCAACAGTTAAGACTCAGATTTGTTATTAAAAAAAATCTAAAATATCTCAGGGATTTAACAGGAGATGATAAAAATCAAAAATCTTGTACAGAAGACTCAATTAGAAAGGAACTGCGATAAATGCATATTCAATGTATGGTATCTAAAATTCTGTAGCACCTACTGGTTTGATATGAGACTTGAACTAGATAATCTAAGACTGAAATTACTGCAAAAATTCCCAGTACATGTGTTTCAAGTAGTAACATTACCTTGCAAAGACTAAGCTTTCTCTAGCACATTTTTTATTATTGTTGCTATTTTATTATAATTTTTATTAAACTGGATCCAGTATTGGTAGGGCTATTTCCATGACAATGGATTAGCTTGTCTAAGAGGTCCTTATAGAAACTTGAGAGCACTGTATTGCTGCAGTGAAATATGTCAGGGTGTCACATGAAATAGCTCTACCACTCAGGTAGTCAGAGGGAGCAGAAGGTCACTGAGAATGACCGGTTCTCACATGAGAACAGAATGATTGGAATAATACTGGTTTCATGGAAGAAGTCATGCAAAAGAGTATTTAAAATGTACCACACCTCATACTTCAATTGTGGAAAGTAACACGTTTTTACTAGTAGTTTTTTGTTGATTAATTAACTACCTAGGTTCAACAATACACATATGGGATATATGAAATATCCACAAAATAGAAAATTTATCCTAGGAAAAAAGACAGAATATGACACTCTTGTATCAGTAATGTCAGTTCCTAACCATCCATGCCTATATTATCTCCCATTTTCTTCACCGCTATTCAACACATCTTTTCTTCACCTTTACAAATGACATTTTTGAAACTATAAAATGCTCTGTGCTGCTCAAAGTTTCTTGCTTCAATAGTTTCTCAATGCTGTACAAGTAAAGCTACATCCTTTGTTACTAATATACACAAACCTATTGGTATGTGACTTTGACTGCAGGCTGAGAACGGGCTATAAATTTAGAAATCAATATCCAACTCTATCAATATTCATTTTACTTTTTCAATACAAAATACAAAGGTGAAAGAGCAGTAAATAAGCTGGAGTACTGAAATAAATTGGGTGTTCTTGTCACAATTAATAAATGTTTAACCAATCACACTGCTTGCTACAGAAGTCTGTGGCTTTGTAAGGTGTCTGAAAGTAGCAGGTGCTACCCTTGTGAGACTCAAACGCAGGGAACGTGTTTCGATACCTCCTTAGGATCCCCAGTCGTTCTCATCAGTGCTACCAGACATAAAGGCATAAATGACCATTTTCAGCACCGTGCACATTTTCACAAGAGTTAATTTACCAATGTACTTTTTTCCAAATGCAGATGAGAATTTAGAAAATACTAACACATTGAGTCAGACGAAACTTTGCAAATTTGCAGTCCATATAAAGAAAACACTTGCAGTAAATAAGTCATTTATGGACAGCCTTTTAGGTTTCACCATGATATTAAATATGAGCAATTATTAGGAGAATGCTTTTTTCATTTCCAGCTTCTGTTCATGTAAACAACTTCTGTCCTTTTTTTCTTTCAAGAAAGAAGTTCATAAATTCTTCTACATAAAATCAAGCCCATCTAGTCCCATATCTTAGCTGAGTAAACTACCAAAAGAAGAACAATCAGATAAGCGATCTCTTATTTTAATCCAAATTTCCAAATGTACGTTCATTCTAAAAGAAAACCCTGTTTCTTTCATAAAATCATATGGAACACTGACAAAAAAAAGGCCTGTGATGGATAAACAATAATTTAGCTGTAGGAAGGTCAGCCCTGGAGAAAACTGCATTAACCTCTAGAATGCTATACATTACCTACACATAGGTACAAGCTTATTCAATGTTCACCAAAGGTTCTATTTGCTTAAAAACTCACAAGGATGAAGTGTAGATAAACAACTTTTCTAAATTTTTCAAGTTTTTTCCACAAAAAAATTTCTCAATCCTCCTGATCACAACGAAATTAAAAAATTACCTTGAACTTGAAAAGCAAAGAAGGCACATCAGTTAAAAGGTACCCCATATGATACCTTTATCCACCATTATGCTCTGTTGTTCTTCATATAAAGACAAACTTTGGGGCAAAACAATTTCTAAAACCGTGAGTTCATGGACACATAACATTGAATGACCACATATTTGCCTTAGTATCAAAATATTGGCTTTGCAAAGTTATACAGAGGAGCCAGCTTGTAAAATAAAATTCTGAACGCTGGAAGTCCAAGGTAAAGCGAATAATAAAATTAATTTCACGATACTTGATAACCTCTCAGAACAAAATGACATCCTCTAGTACTTGAAAGTTGTGAAGTGAAAATCACCTTGTAGAAATAATTACATTATTCTCTCTTCAGCCATTAAGTATTTTTCCTTCTCGGTTCACATATGTTCAGAGTCTTAGAAGCTGACCCATAGAATCTCTTTTTTTCATACTGCTGCCACTAAGGTGCTTTTATAGCATTTTTAATAGTATTTCTGGTCTGTTTCTACCACTGAGGTTTGAAACAAAGAAGTTTCAGGAGGGGGAATTCAGTTAGAATACAAGCATTAGGCTTCTCTAAAGACATCTACTTGAAATATATTTGAAAATTCTGTGTTGCAAATGTTGCTGCAGTAATTTATGTATGACTAGGACATGCAATCCGATTTCTGTATTAGAAATATATATAAAGGCTCACATGGGCACACATACAACATAATCCTTCCAGTATGGACATATATAATTAATACAACAAACTGATGGGAGTCCTATAAATCACTGCTAACTATTGAAAAAGTCATTTCACAGCTGTGACATCAGCAAAATGCAACCAATGGTTGTGACCTCGCATCTGTAAAAATCTTTCAGAAATGTGTTTGCAAGTGCTTCCTGTTTAATCTAGAGTACTAATTTTAAAGCTGTGTTTCACAGCTTTATCACCACATTCTCAATTGTTTACCTAAGAATTCACATCCTAACTTTATTGTGCAGGGTATTTAGAGCATTCATGTACAGAAAACAAGATGTCTCAGGTCTCTTTTTTGTAATGTTTGAAGAGACATAAGCAGTAATCTTTTCTGTCTCAGTATATGAAAAATAATTTATTATCTTTAAAGAAGTGCTGTGCGACAAAGGACTGGAAATTGGCAATGATTGTGGAAGAATGGAGGGAACCTATCTATTTCTTAATCTTTATAATAAATAAGGATAGAAGATATCTGAAGTTATACGGGAAGTTACTGAATTTATCAAGCTTTTCCCCAGGTCACTGACCTACTGCTTTGTATTTAGAGATTTAACATCTTGTGGTTTGTGCTCTGTCCCAGGGAAATTGGTTACCTGTGGGTCCTGGCAGGGGAGCAGCTTTCCTTCTCCGCTTGATGTCTCCCATGCACAACGATCCTAAATGTACACTGGTTTGCCTGCAAGTAATTATAGGAGAAAACTATTAACAAAGGAAGAAAACTGCCACATAAATACACAGCTTGTATAATCTGAACCTATATCAAAACATTCTCAACCAAGATGAAGCTGCACAGTCAAGCCACCAATCTTGTTTATATCGAAACATAATTATGTTTGTTGACAAGTGCTCAGTATCTAAAAGCAGCATCATAAATTGTTACTGGAATGAATAAATATAAATATAAAGGGAATGCTTTTTAATTTTCAAAACTGGCAATCTTTCTAGCTCAACATAAAACAAAAACACTGTTGCTCCTGACAGGAAAATAGCGAAGATTAATTATCTAAAGAGATCACAATACTGTTTGTAGGTTATCAATTGGCTGGTAATGCTTGACTGTCAGAGCAGTATTTATTACATGGAAAATATTATCAATTTTTTTAGTAAGATGAAAAATGAATGAGAAAACACGAATCAGTAAACTCTTCAAAGGTGCATGAAATAAACTTTAGCATAACAATTTATCCTCTTCTAATTCACTGGCAAGCTGTGAGAATACCAGAGAAACACAGTACCTGGCAGGCTTCTTGAACGATTATGAGCTTGCACTAGGAGACTGGAAAATTGATGGAGATGCAGAAGATGGCAAACAAGCAAATTATTGCATGAAACCCAGCTATTGGAAGTCAGTACCACAGAAAACGGTAAATTCAGAATTTTCAAGTGTTGACTTATGGAATAGAATCTCAAAGGATAATTACAGTTATTATTTTTCTTAAAGTAATATACAATGCCTGCAGAATTGAATATATGTACCTGAAATATTTTTTTGAAAGAATCAGAACAGAAGGGGGAAAAAAAGCAGTAATTTCTGAACTGCACAATTTTAATATGTATCTATAAATGTAACTGAGAAATGTGTTCCTTACCACATAAATGTAGTGATTTTTGGTAAAGTTACAAGCTGACAATTGCATCTGACAATCCACTGCATCATAGTAACACTGTCACTCATGGGATCTGGTTTCAGTGTGCATATATGACTTACCCTTTACAGCATTTATAAACTTTTTAAAGCTGGGCTACTTCTAAATGAATAACAAATGGTCATATACTGCTGAGAGACCTCACATCTACTCAATAATGTAAAAGAATGACAACAATGCCTTGATGAGTAAGATGACAATCCTCTGCATATTTCTTCTAAAAAGATACAGTAGATTAACAAGTACCGCAGTGCTTATATTTAAATAATAAAATATTCCAAGAAACTTACGTTTCACAGAGAAGTGCACTCTAGCTTCACCTAGTGAACCCTTATTTCAACACCTCTTCCCTTTGTTTTAAGACACATTTTCCATGCAATTCCAACATGAAATTTGGATTTATTATCCTATTATAATATCCAGAAACTCAACACAGTTGAACTAGTAAACTAACAGGATGACAATTGTCAGTTCTGAAATCAGAAAGAAATCAAGAAGTGCAAACTTTTCAAAACTGTTTGTATGATGAAGAAAATGAATATTTAAATACAATTTGGGGAAACAGTAATTAGCGAGAAGACATTTGAGATGTTTGATCACGAACAACTCAGTCTTTAACACTGGTATCAAACATCCAGAATAATCGTGGGATAAATAATATGTTTTAAAGTCTGAAACTCTTGTTTTCTGAATGAAAGAGGGAGAAAGTATCCAGGAACACAAGCAGGATGAAAGATAAAAATTAATAAAGTCAGGCAATTGAACCTGAGGACCTGAGCCACAGCAGTAGCAGTGAGTAGCATTTGAGTTATTTTACCAGAATTGATTATCTGTTACACTACATTGAGATATCTAGATTATTGATCTGTAAGATTATGGTACTGGGGTCTCCCCACTTTTCCTCCAGGCACAGGGAATGGAGCTGCAACAAATAACACTAAGTAAGGACTACTTTGTTATTGTTGTCACCCTTCATGTAGAACACAGCAGTTACTTTTTAATTTAAAATCGATGAATGTCTGAAAGGCAGCCTTGTTCCTTCAGCATAAATGAATCATTTGCCTTTGCCGATCACAACAACCCCATCACCAGCCAAGGTGAGGGTGGGTATTTCTTTGTAGTCGTCAAAAATTCCCTGCACTGCAAATAAATGACAATATGCTGGAGCACCAATTAAGCTTTGTCAAACCCAGTTTGATGGCCACTACCACCAAATGTTCAGCCAACTTGCGATTGTAAAGCTGCACTTGCCTTCACCAGGGCTTAACATTTGATATGCTCTGCCAGGGTAAATCACAGCAAAACAAAAAAGCTCTTACTTATTTATTTATTTAGAGAGGATCAGACAAGAACTATTACTGCTCTGGAACTGGCAGGTTAGACAAAAAGAAGCAGAGTTGTGAAGCTGCACAGTACATTTTGAAATGTCTGTAACGGGGATATTATAAAGTAGGGAAAACTCTGACCCCCAATCAGGCTAGGTTCAGCATTATGTTTCTTAGCATTAAATCAGAAGAGCGTGGATTACAGAAAGGAAGAAAGCTATTTGCCTGCCTTCTCTCTACTTACCCCTAGCTTGCTTCCAGCTATCATTTATAAATAGTGCTCTGGAGGGAAGCTAGGCATTTTATTAGGGAAAAAATAAAACTTGTTAAGACCACCTTGCCTGAAAACCTGGCTTTTGACATGCTGGTGACAGGGACTGGAGCAAGCAGTGTCAAATGGAATAATTTTTAAGGAAAGACAACAGGAACTTGTCGCCTCATTGTATGCATTTACAAATAGAGGCTTTTCAGAGTATTAGGCCTAGTTAAAGCTGCCCTCTGGATAAAAAGTGTTCCCAAGCAGCCTCAGACAAGCTTGGGAGACAAACAGATGTGACTATGGTCCCTGGCGTTTGGCAAGAACACTCACTGTCAATAAGAAAAATATGAGCATGGACAGGGCATCAGCTGCACCACGGCCGAGCGGGCCTGCAAGTGTCACAGCAGCGGCAAAGTTGTGGCAGAGGGAAATAAGAGGGCTGCAAAAGCCAGGCTGGTGTGAACTTACACTAGCACGCCAAGAAATTGTTGTTGTTGTTGTTGTGTCATGCCTCAACATATTAAACAAAACACTGGAAAAGCTGCTGTCAATTTTTATTCATTTTTCATCTTGCACACAGTGTTTGGATTCTCCTTTCTACATGGTAAATAAGAGTCTCAAAAATCAAGACAAGCCTGGGAAGGCAGCAATAACAAAAATAAGAGAAAAAACCTATTGAAATAATAAATAAACCCCACAAAGTTTCATTATCAAATCCCATAAATAAACCCCACAGATTTGATACAGTAAACACTTTCACAGAAGCAATGACATGCAAAGAAATTCACAAGCATCTACACATTTTTGTGAAACGTTCCCTCTGATGGAAATATTGCGATTTCCTCCTTAAATAGTGGCACTCTCTTTATAATTTCTTTTTCTGAAGGTAATTAAGGTAATTGCCCTTACCATGGTAACATGTCTAGAATTTTCTCTTTAAGCTCCCCAAACATCTATATCCGTGCCTACACAACACAATCTCTTTATCCATAATTTTCATAGCTCCACAGGCAAATATTTTTGACAAATGCCTTTTCAGCAGTTACACACATTCACCTCTCCAACACATTTGTGACAGACCACGTCAGATTTTTATCTACCCTGACCTCTGTAGTCCACAGACCATGTGGTTACATTCTCCAAATAAACATCTTGTTCTGTGGGGGAACCTAGAGCTAAGCTGCTTTAAATGCAATAAACCTACTGAGCAATGGAGGACCCAATGGGGCTCTTCACTCTTTCACTGGTAGTTTTCACCCTTGCCACTATCAGAGTTAAAAGTTCACAGTCACTGAGAAGAACAACACAGTAAAACGGCTGTAGGACAGCAGATACTCCTGAACACGTGTTCTAGTTCTCTGGTTTATCACCTGCTTCTGTACTCACTATGATCCCAGGAGTAAAGAAACAAATCAAAATTTACTAATGAAGGCAGGTATGGAGGAAGGTTTTTGTGTTTAACAGTAATTATCAGTTTTCTGTACACTAACTTGGAAAATCTGATACAGCACATTATTATGATGTAATAATGTTTTCAAGAAGAGTGATTTCTATTCCATAGTTAGATGAATTGGTAATGATCAATATGTGCCTATCCATTATAGTGCTATTAACATCTCTCACCTGAGGAAGAAACACAGTAAACAGTGACACCCCGTTCTGCCACAGTATCAGAGCATTCCTGCAGATGGCTGTAGAACTCTGCAAGTTTATCACCACTGAATGCTGCAGCTAGCGGAGAGGCTTGACAAAAGTTTTTAAGTAAACTTCTTTCACAAGACATCACAAAAAGGAAAAAGTTAACTGGTTTGTATTTGAGAAGGGACTTGAGAGAATTATTTTGAAGGCAAAATCTAACTAAAACTGTCAATTCTATTAAAATATGGATAAAAAATAGATATTCATATGAATGTGATTGCGATGAGAATGCAGTAAGGACGACTTAACTCACTTTAAACTTGAAATTACTGGACAATTTCTAACAAACTGAAACACAGCAGGGAGAGTGAGAAGCAATGTTCACAGCAGCAGTTAAGGATGGAGAAAACAGAACTCCATTGTGGAACCCAGAGAAACAAGTTAATAAAATGATTAAAAAATGGAATGTGTGCAACAGCTCAACTTGATAAAAATCAAAGAATACTCTGAGCAAACCTCCCATTATTTAAGTACCTTTTACACAAAAATATCACATAAATGATTCTCTTTACACAGAACAGACCTGTGGTACAGCCTATCTTGTTTTCACATGGCTTAAAATGCAGACATTGCTGTATCTGGTGGCCAGTGGAAAACATCCATTAGTGCTGCTTAAATAAGGGAGTTTGAAGGAACTTGAACTTTTACTGATCATTCCTAAATTACCAAAAGTGGTAGGCAATGGCTTCAAGAGCATTGGAGTCAATGGAAGAGTTTCTGATAAGTTTAGAGGTAAACACCATTAAAACCGTATTATAAACGTCTTTCTAAACATCTCATAACACTAATAGCTAATTAAATTAAGGCAAACACAAAATTCTACGTTTCCCTTTGATTGAGTCCCCAGAACAACGGATTAAATCAAAATGCATCACTCCAAACACACGTACTAAGCAACTGGGGCTGTAAATTTGGGAAGACTATTCTGTATATCTGTATCTATATCTATTCTGTATTATCTAGGTATAACAAATACTTAATCTTTGCCTCTGGCATGGGTATCAACATAACTACAGAACAGATGCATGATGATTGCATAATATTACACTGAAATATGCAAGGCATTTTTGTTTCTGAGGAAAAATATACAGAAAACAATGGCTAAGGAAATTTATAAAGAAAGATTTCCTCTTTCCTTTGTGGTACACAGCTTGTCAAAACATGAATGCAGCCCCTGGTGTCTCCTGGAACACCCAGAGAAGGGTGGCATGTGCAGCAATGCAGGAGTCCCATGGACAGGTAGACAGGGATGGTTCCTGGTCCACCTGCCTTCTTTTGCTCTTTTGCTTTCTTGGCACTTTTCTCAGACAACATTCAGGTGAATTCAGCACCATGCTTGATTCCTCCACATCCTTTACAAACAGTAAAGCTTTTCTTCAAACTTGTCTAAAGAATGACATCATCTATATAATAGATTGCTTCACCTACTTCTGCAAGTGTGAAAACTACCACATTAACCAGAAGAGCTTTGCACTTTATTTTTCTCTTTTATTACATCTTAAAAAGATGTGATAAACCCATGCAACTCTGTCAAACTCCTTTCATACAATGCCAATCTGTTCACAATGTAACTTCAAGCATCAGGATGACACACCTGTATTACTGAAGGTCCTGGTGCAATCCCATTATGACAAGAATACAATCTTTCCCTGGCCCATGAGATTACCTCATCACTTAAGAAATACTATATCCTAACACACTCCTCGCTGTTATCTTTAGCAGCACTTCTGTCATTCAGACACAGGAGTTGTCCAAAATTTACCTAGACACCACAAAATGGACACATTCAACTCCACACTGGTGTAATTTCAGTGTACATGATGGAAAATAAAAACCTGCATCACTACATATGATTTGACACCCACACTCAAGTCACTTATGCTTTATTTGTGAAAAGAGACCCTAAAAATAGTTCTGTAGTAGAGGCCTACTGCCCTCAGAAAGGATAATGCATTGTTTTTTCTTGGTTCTAATTAGTAATTTAAGCATATGTTCAGCATTTAACTCTAAATGTTTGCCTTTTCCCCAAGCTCTAAGACAGCTGTCCAAGATGTGAATGCCAGAAAACATTTAAATATCAACATCTGTTGAATTATGTTAATTTAGTGTAATATAATTGGGCATGAGTTGGAATTGATCAAAAGTATATGAATTACACAAAGGCAAATCCAAACCAATATCTTGGTGTACAAACAAGTCACCAAGGAACTATGAGGGAATAAACCCCAAAAATACACTTCTATCAAGAATTAGATAGCAAAACCTTTCAGTTTTCTTCAACAAATGACATGATTTTGCATTTTCAATAAAGAAAATTAATATTTATACTAACTCAGAATATAAATTTCATATTAATTTAGAGTATCTCTAAATATTTTTGATGCCAAGTTCCATTATTGTTTTATGTGAAGAAATGTATGATAACAGTAATGCTCACAATTGTGCAATGCTGCAATGTAGTTTGAAAATAGATAGCAGTAATAGAATGTCATCCTGTTAGAGGACAATATTGTTTCACAAATATTATTTTGTTTTTTTTTTCATCTTGCAACAACATTGCTATTTGAGAGATATGGACCTCAATCCAGCTCTGAAGTGATTTAGAAAAATATCTTTATGACTTGAACAGTAAACATGGATCTGAACAGATACTTTAATGGAAGAACTTATTAATATACTCAGCTACACTATTTCTTCCAGATATTTCTGCATACATATTGATTTACCAAGAATGACATTCACTAAATAAGCTCAGTATGGAATAAATGTATTTTTTTGAAAAGTTTTAAAAAATCACATATTACAGTTCTGGATTACAGTCATATACAATTAGGTTAAATTGTTGCAAGCATTAGTGTTGTGTCCAAAATCTTTAAAATAGGTAAGCAATAAGAAACACCACTAAAAATCCAAGTATGTAATACAGTAGCTCAAAAATGGAAGACAAAACATGAAAGTTCCATGTAATTTGAAGCAAACTATCCAGATTTTCTTCTTAGCTCCTTCTCTCACTACACAAAATCACAATCTAAATAGAAGTCAGTGCGCTCATGCCTCAGACTTTTAGTTAAGGTGCACCAGGGGATAGTGATTTACACATGATATTCAGAGATACTTTGGAGATTAGTAGGAACCTGAAAACTGCACAATTCAATGTGCAATAAAACCAGAAAGAGGGCAACCCTCCTTCATGCGTGGCTATTCATCCTTACAATATCCAGCTTTCATGTGCTTTTGTGGAGAAAAGCAGAGAGACAAAACCAAATTTCTCATGGTGGGGGAGAATGATGGGACAGGAGTGGTGACAAACCAGAGTGCAAAAGAAAAGAACCTCCTTCACTGCTTAACCACATGTAATCAGTTTGTGGAATGACAGAGCAAGCCCCTGTGCACAGCTCCTCCTCACACCTTACACAGCAGGAAGGGTCCTCAGACCTCTGAAGCACAAATTAACTTTATCCTTATGGCATTAGTAAGATGAGACAAACTAAATTTGCACTGTGGAGCACAAACTTGTGCAAAAAGAGAACAACACACAGCATCTAATGCAGCTGAACTTGAGAAACAAGCACACCATGTGCTAAAATTTGGTTACTTGAAAGTGAGAAATTTGCTATCAGTTCATTCAGGTCAAAAATTCAATCCAGCCAGTACATCAGGAAGATCCAGAGGTACATAATTTCTAGAGGTTATCTGATTTTCTTTTTATTTTACATGTTTTTAAAATCAGGAAAAAATAACTTTCCGTTAGTTAACATACTCTCATGTACCTGGAATTCAATTTTAAATGACAATTATTCAGTACCATTTTGCATGCTTGTTTATGTACCTTATTATAAAGTATATTAGATTCTAGTGCAAGAACAACAAAATTCAGCTTGTAGTTTTACATTGAAGATGGAAAAAATCTATTCAGATCACATGGAAAAATGTATTTGTAAAACAGAGCACAGTTCAAAATTTCTGCTATTTTTTAAAAAGGTTCTCATTATTTGAGTTATAAGGTGATACTTTTAAGGCATTAGGTAACTAATCAGCATTTATTCAATAGATAATTTAAATCTATCCATGAACCACTACTCAGGCTAGAAGATTTCCATAAAATTAAAGCATACTAGCTATATTTTGAAACAAGTAAACTCTCATTGCCCTGCCCTCCTCTCCAAAGTGCAAATCTTCTCAGCACCTTAAAAATAATGCCATGGAAGAGAAAAACTCAACCAGGAATTGCCCTCTCCCAAAACAGCACCATCTTTTATCCTTTCCAGAGAAGAAAAATACCAAACTGATGGAATAATGTTGTCCCTGAGGGTGACAGCGAGGGAGGGAAGCAATGTGTCCTCAAACATTCACATAATTTAATCTGGAACTGCAAATATTATTAAGCAGCAATCATAACAGCACAGTTACTGCTTCATGGCACTCCAAAGAGGAGATAAAACTGCTTAGTTGTTAATTTCTAATGATGTAAACACATTTGGATTTTAATGCTGTATCTGAATCTCCTGCATTATTAGCTTTGGGGTTACAAGACATTAACTCACTACCTTTAATAATTTTACACTTGAATTAAAAGGCATGTTTAAATATGACTTTATTTTAAAGTATTTTTGTTGAGAATGTGTTCATGTGATGGCAGAAGCAAATCACCTAATAAAACCACCATGCATTCCTTTGTTTTTCTGCAGTGTAAGTATGTGCACGTGTTCGTGTATAATTTCCAAAAACTGGCTGAATTTACCTCCTCTGGTATTGTAATTTCATTCCGCAAAAGCCACATTAAACAATTACAGTTCTTGTAATTAACCAGTAGTCTAATGTACAGTTTTCTTATCCCAATCCATTAACAGCTGCTCAAAAAATGTAGTAATTAATGGTTTCATTTATTTTTGGCAAACCTGCACCTCGACAAATAGTTTTGTATCTGTTGCAAATTAGGACTCTTTCCCAAACAACAGATGACACGATGGGAAAGAGGGAGCAGGCAGAATCCTTGCACATCTTTGTCTCTTTAGAAGATCAAATAAAGAGCAGCTGTAATGTTATTTGTCACATCTGTGTAAAAACGTACCATGTTCCGTATCATCAGATGGAGACGAACTAGTGCTGTACAAATGCACAAATAAGGTTTATACTTTAAAACTGGGAAAGACAGGAAGTTGCAAATTCAACCAAAACAATGACACATTTGTAAAAAGCTTTCCTCAGGTTTGCTGTCATTTTTTCTCTTACAAGCTTTCTTTAAATACTAATTCACAGAGAAGACAGTTATAAGAAGTGAAAACATGTGAGAGTCTTTCTTTTGTATTAGCCCAAGGCACAAATTTAAACTGGACTGAGAACAATTAGGGAAAGAAGGGAAAGCAAGTGTTGTGAAAAACACGGGGAATTTCAGTCTGTGGTGTTCACCACGGCAGGAGAAGACTTCAAAGACTTCTGGCCAGCTCAGGTGATCACTGGAGGACTGGAACACATTGATTAAATTGTTAACACAGCCTCAGTTAGGTAGCTGATACCTGAGATGTAAAATTCTACTCCACCCTGAAGCCACTTTCACGAGTATGACTTAGCCTTCTCTTAAGCCAGGATGGAACTGCGTAGGAACTAAGAGTAGATTTTTTTTTCCTCTTTTAGAGGTCTCTGGGGGAACACTGGCACATGGAAAGCCAATACAAAATTATCAAGATTCAACCCCCCAAAATTACTAAGTGCTAAAAAAAGTGGGTGCTATTTTCCTTTCAGTTTCTCAATTCAGGCATGTCTCAAATTATAGCTCCAATACAGTAAGAAAAAATAAATACGTAGATGAAATAACTCATGGTATTTAAGAGAAGCACACTACAAAAGACATATGACACATGTAAAGGAAATAATTACACAAGAATAACTTATTCAAAGTCCGAGATTATCCCAACCTGCAATTCTCTTGCTTCCAGGTTACAGCCTGAATTACCTAGTTATGGCATCGACTGTAGGACTGAAGGCAAAATATTAAATTGGTTAAGTATTCTAGTTATTCTGTCAAATGAGGACAAAGATACTCTCCTCTTCATAAGGGCATTGTGAGGATAAGTACATTATGTATTTAAAGACAGGGAGACAGTTGTGTGATGGAGGTCCCTCCTCCACAGTTAACAATGCAACCACATGTTCAAAATCATGTTACAGCAGTTCAGCAAAATATCCTTCAACACTGTCCCCATTGCTGATCAAAGGAATCTCTTAGCCATGGGGAATCTCCTTTAGGTATTTTTTTTTCTAAAATTTTAAGGAAGTGACTTCAGAAAATGTATTTTACTTCATGAGGGAAGCAGGCAAAGAGCCCACGATCAGCTCTGGCAGTTCAGCTGCCAAGCAGCAACTTGTTACCTCCCCATAACTCAATCATGTGCAATTGTTTGCCCACAGCCTCGGGCTACAGACAGACATTTGGTCTGCTAACAACTGCGCCAGATGAAGACATTACTATCCCAAGCTATTTGTTATCACACATCTGCTGGAGATTATCATCTCCACGGCTCTGCTGGAGGAAGAAATCATGTGAGCATGCCTTAATATGTTTTGTACAAAACCAGCCAATTTAATTTAAATAGGTGAGTTGAGCTAACCAGGCTGGTTTTGCCCAAAGCGTATTAAAAAATTCAGAAAAACCTCTTCACTGGCAAAAGAATAGGGGGTGAAAACAAGCAGCTGGAAGAATTATCTATCACCTTTAAGCAGTGTAGCTGATTTGGGGAGGAGACTGTTCCCATCCTAATGCAGAGAGATTACGTAAACAGAGAACTTTTCCTTCTCCATAGGAGAAGGAAATGCAGCTTTTAAAAGAATATTTTTTAGTACTATTAATAATTTAAATAATGAACAGGAAAACTATGTATTTGCAGATTTGATCTTACCTGTATAGGTAACATAAATAGACAGATATATTGAACTGTATGAGTGTAATATAATCTATCCTGGTTCTAAATTTTGTAGTGCAGGACTGTCCCCCTCCTTAACATCTGGTCCATCAGTAGCCATATCAACAGCTCCCTAAAATCTGATTATCTTTCCACTAGCGAAAGTTCACGTTCATTTGTACGGGATTAGACAATTATCATTAATTTTGACAGAAGAAACCCGAGACATTAAACCCAGTACAGTAAAGTTCATCCCAGAGAGTATGACTCCACCACAATGAAACAGCTGCAGCCCACTGCCATGCTTAGAGCTCCACACCTTTTTGATGCATTTACAGAGTAAATTATTCCACAAGTCACTGATCTAATGTAATAAGGGTATTTACATATTGTCTACATGCTGAGAAAAGAACTGTGTTCAGTCATCCAAAAGGAGTGAGAAAAGTCAAGGCAAGTACAGAAAAATGTGTGTAGGTATACATCTCAATACACACACGAAAACCAGGAACAAGCTCTTCCAAAATGGCAAAGAAACAATACGGATACCTGAAAACTATACAGAAAAGACCCAGAGAAAGTCAGTCTTGCAAAAAAAAAACCCAGATTAGACTGTATTCTGGATAAGTACAAAAATTTTATAGAATGTCCAAAACTTGTCCACTGCTGCTGTTCTCTCATGCATTTAGCAACAAAGAGTAAGGCAATGTAAGGTAACAGCCACTACTTTTTGTATGCATCTGTTTAAAGGGATTACTCATCTGAATTAGCTTGAAGTGTCCATGTATTTTTATTACATATCTTGTAAGCAAGACTGCATGCTTTGAGATTCTAGGACAGTAGATAGCCTATTAAAACTATGATTTTTGTTGTAGCTTGAAATTTTTTTTAAAGTCACTTCAAGTTTCTCTGGTAGACAGAGAGAATAGTGGTTTTCTGAAAGAGCACAAATAATTATTTTGAAATAACCTGACTCATTTGGATGAATTTGGACTGTGGCTTTACGTACATTGTAATATATTGTAATATTAGTTTATGTAAACTCTACTTGAACAATACAGATATTTTTTGGAAAATACTAATCTTTAGTCATGGATTTGCCACCTATTACTTCTACATAAACCTGGCATGTTTATTGGGGTAAGAGTCTACTAAGATACTGTTGACTGCATATGAAGAGAGGTTGAAGATCACTTCGGGTTTTCAATGCCATTTTACAAATTTCTATTCTAACTGCTTGTGTGGGTAAACATCAGTTCCCAAGAGCTTCACTAGTGAGGATAACAGACACATAAGTTATGATTCTGAATTCCTCAAGCTCCGTTTTACTTTGTTACAGCATAAAAAAGATCCTAAAATGACTCTGAATATAATGTTTCTTACTGCTTACTTATACCCACTTTAAACACTCAGTTTGTTGTGAGCAGTCTGATAGTAAGAGTGCATTTATGGTGAAAATTCTAGCCAAAGCTAACTCATTCTAAAATTCAGAGTAAAAATATCATTTAACAAGTAAACTTACCAGAAAATCTATGCACATTTTTTCTGGAATTTTAATATAAAAGGTTTGATAGACAAAGATAATCAAAATTTCTATAGATTAATGACTGACACTTTGTAACCTATGTTTGAGAGCATGTAACCAGAACTAATATACAATAAAATAGATTCTTATTTAATATGCATATTTTAAAAAAAAAGGTTTCCTTTTATAGGTAATCAGCCAGGAAAGTACCTAAGAATATTAAAAACTTTGGCCTGGGTGACCACATATATACTACAAGTCAACTGCCTGACAGAAAATTGTCTCAAGTGGTACCATAGAATTGCATGCTGATATAAATTTATTACAACTTTTTGAAGAAAGTAATTTGATAGCACATTACCATCTTTACATGACAGCATAAAAATTGTGTAGGGTGTTGTGCACAGCAAGAGAAACATTTCTGTAGTTTCTCATTTGAAAAAAGTTAGAATTAAAATAATTATTTGGTAGAGTAGATTCAGCAGGTGCTTTGTACATAAAAAAACCCCCTCTAGAAACAGACTCCTAGATCAGTAGGTTCAGTCTTGAATTTTTTGTCTTTTGAGGGGAAGGAAAGAAGATGGAAAATAGAATTTAGATTTGTTTTTATTAGGTCTTCACAATGAAATGTTTATTGTCAAAATATAAGAACAATTTAAATGTTATAGTATTTGAGTTATCTTCTTGATTTCAGATATGCACAGTATAATTTTAGGTGTTTTCAGTGCTTAACTTACATGCCAGAAGCACAAACCTTACTTTGGCATCCACTTAATTCTGATGTTTAAAGAGATTGAATCTGGTAAGTGCAGTTGCACATACACCAGAAAAGGTCTAATACTCATATATAAGGCAAAGATTATGGCATGCAAAAAAATTCTTGAAAATAAGTAACAAAAAACCCCAGAAGACCTTTGAAAATACCCCAAAGGAATAGTGTAATTTTTATATAAAGATTTGATGAATCAACAAATTCATAAACTGTACTAAAGGCAAATGCCACATTACCCTACCTGCTGGCTGTTTTTACAGAGCTGTTCTTCTTGTGTCCCCTCTCTGAGCGGTTGTCTCGCAGGAGCTGAAGCTGTTAAAAAACCACAAAACTTCAGAAGAGTCTTACAAACAATGCCTTTATCTGCTTTTTAGAATTTCTATCCAGACAATGCAGTTATTTCCTCTCTTGAGTAATCTGTCAATAGCTTTCACTCATGACTTTTGAGATAATTATGAATACAATTTTACAGTAGTAGTTAACATGTAAATGTATATATTCACCAATTTAAAATGGCTAAACAATTGAATGTAAGAATTAAAGCATTTTCATAAAAGAAAGCCATGCAATTCACAATTTCACAATTAATGCATGTGTAAAATTTTATAATTTTCACCATTTCAATTTAAATTTTTGAAGTTGTATCATTACAAGTGGAGGACACATAATTTACAAAAAACTATTCAGGTTAGCACTTGTGTCTAAGCAGTTATGAAACAGTTATAAACTCTTCTAAGCCCCAGGAGCTTTAGTAATTTGCAAGCTGCAGAATCAACAAAAGCACAGTATTAAAGCTTCCTGTAATGGTGGGGAAGTAGGAGTAGTGAAGGATTTGTTTAACTGAAATGGTGCCTCAGCTTCTGAAACAAGCTGTCATTTATTTTTATTTTTAGACAAGTAAGACTTTTCATTCAGATTATCTCCAACACTCAAAAGACTATTTCCAGCATTTTGAAGTTTGTCAGATGAGTCAAGGTGCACTAAGTAAAAAGCAACCAGCAGAATGCTATACTAAAGAAATTAAAACTGGACAGTATAAAACCCCCACAAATGTTGCTTGAAATGTCTCATATATTGAAGAAAAAAATAGAATGAAAGACAGTTTAGAAACAAAATAGAGGTTTAATATAATTTAATAATATACACAGCAAAAACACTTAAAAATCACATTGAAATTAGGAAATGATCAGCCAACCACACCTTAATGCAGTAAATGAGCACAGATTCCAAAAAATGCCACCAGTGTGAAAAACTGAACAATTTTTACCCAACTCTCTACAGCTTCCCTCTTGTACAAGGAATGCTTCTTGTTATTTCAACTATCTAGTTCTTACATGCAGTAAAACAGTTTATTATCTAAATAAATTTAGTGAGAATTTCATTGGTTGTCAAAACTACATTATATCATTAAACTCCTTTCTTTTCTTCTTCTGTCTTAAAAAAAGCTCAAACCCATTATGCACCAGTAAAATCTATAATTTGTGACATTAGCTTTACTTCACAATTCCTTAGTAATCTCTAAATTACAAATTCAGTTAACTTTCGACAAGCTCTGAAAACACAGCTCTTAGGAAAGATGAAAAAAACAATGTAAAATACAAAATTAACTCAAATTTACTATGATCTGAGAAAAATTGATTAATTCATTCTATACAAGCTAAGCAGACATTTCTCACCTTCTAGGCTGAAAAACACTGCTGGCATGTATGATGTACATTAAGGTACTTCTCACTGTGGAAATTTCCTGATTTTCTGGCTTAGAATCTTTTAAGGAAGTAAATGGTACAACTTAACTAACCCAGTTACATGAGATGATCAATATTTTAAAAAAAAATCTAAAAAAATTACTCGAACTCATAGTAATCTAATTCTTTTTTAGGTGTTTCTTCCACTAGGAAATTTATTTCAAAATAATGACTGTTAAATATGAATTATATAAAGCTGTCTACTTAGAGGTTAAGTGTCATCTTATTGTAACATGCTGGAATCTCACAATTTACAGCTAAAACTACTATGTTTTATCTACTCTGGCAATTTTGGGTAAACAATATTGCTTGCTCTGGAGTTCAAAAGATAGGGGAGGGAATAAGAAAGATTTAAACTATGACTCACTGGAGCTACAAGTATCCATGATGGATCCTAGAATGAACCTTCCAAAGACTCTTCAGATTTATTTCCTTTTGAAGTTTCAAATCTATTTACATTTGCAAAAGTACCAGCAAAGTGCACAGATCGAAGGAAATCAACTGTTATATTGATTTTGTCCAACTTAAAGAAATAGAACGTTTGTGTTAAATTTCAAGGCATTGATGATATATTCAGCTACTTTTACTGAATAGTTCAAGTTAACTATGCATTTATGAAAGGAGGCCAGATTTATTTTCACATTTCATAGTCTTGGACAGTAAGTTCTCCTTATACCCTACTACCATCTATAAACACAGGTATTCCCCCATGTCTGAAGACAAGCAGAAGAACTGTGCCAGGCTGCTAATCAAATATTAAATATGGCTTCACATTCCTGCAACCACATCTCTAGGCTTGGATGTCCCAGGGGCTGCACTGCAGGGGCTCAGCAGACAAACTAGCAAGATATTTTCACCAATGTCTGCACCACGCTGGAGATTTAACAGCTTTTTTACTGCTGTAGTCATTGTAACCAATGAAATGCAGAAAAATGGAATTGAAGATCTTCCTGCAGAAGTCTCCCCGTTGTATAACTGGTTCTGTATTTCTTGATTTTGGGAGCAAAATGTTTTGCTTTCCAGCATTTTGAGAAAGGTAACATTTGGAAATGCCACATTTGACAAAATGATTAAACAAAAAATCTGAATTTTCATTTGCACATTAAAACCTCAAGAATACTTGAGTGAAATTAAGTGACTAATTAAAGAGTTTTAATTAAGAGAATTCTGGAAATGCACTGCTGTTAATATATTTGCTTACAAGAAGATATGAAATTATACCTGCTTTGTTTACAATTTCTTAAAATATTAGCCTACTACCTCTGGAGCAGAGGTAGTTAAAAGTTCTTTACACATTGCAAGTAAACTGTTCTTGATCAAAGCAGTTCTTACCTGGCTATGTTCCTTTCTAGCCCCAGGACTAAACCAGTGGCTGTGGGAGAAAAAGAAAAGACAGATTTAACAATCTAACTAACAAAGCACATGCTGTCATATGACCAGTCTGTGCGTGCTTTTGGGTATTTTATTGCCTGCCAGGAAAATACAGCCTTTGGCGATGCGTTTGTTTTAATGGGGTGTTTTTACTGAACTCTCTAAGTTGGTAACAGCTCTGAAAGAATGCACCACAGGTTTCACTTCTGAGTAGCTGCTGGCTTTATAGGTAATTATATTTTGTCAAACAAGCTAAAATAATACGTAAATGATGGTATTTTAATATACTACAAGGCATATGCCATAAATTAGAGTAATTCCACATTTAGTACTGAAGTGGTACTTATTAATGATTATAGCTGGAAAGACTTTAAAGTAGTTTGGACTACCTGATAGCTGCTAACGTATTATTTCACAAACTGAGGTCTGAGTTTAAATCCTAAGTAAAATGCCAACTCTGAAAACCCAGTGGCTTTGTATTTCCACACAACTGCAAAACTGTGACTATTGGCAGCCTTATTTCACAGAGATGGAAATCTGGAGTGAGGTTTTGACACACAGGGATGTCACAATGTGCCTCTTCTCTCACCAGCAGTAAAAGCATGGCAAGACTGGTTCACACACACACTGTGGTCACAAGGAACTGAATTACCATCTGAATGCAGCTGCAGCAAGCATCATACAAACCTGCACACTTGCAAAAGGAAAAGAAGAGAAAAAGAGCATATTTCTAGTGAAAAAGTACATCAAAGTAATTTGAATGCATCTTGTATTTAGATATTAAAAACCCTTCAAAAAGAGTAAGACCTTTTTTAATAGGAAAGTGATACATCACACTGATTTTTACCTTTTTGTCCATTCCCTTAGTTACAGTATTATTTGTTTGCTTGTTTCTTTTAAAATAAGCAAAAGTAAAGCCCATAAAGTAACAGCTGAATTACTTAATGGTAGAAATAACCTATGAAATCAAAATCTATTGAATTTACACACATGATCAAGTTATGAGATGAAACAGAGGTGGATTAGTGGTGTAAAACAGTTGGTGCTGAGGAACCAATGTCTGTAGTATCTGTGCTTTGGCAAGTTTTGTTTTAATCTATGGGTGACGTATCTAGTAGCATTTAGAACACAGATTTCCTCATCATCTGTGTTTGTGTTTTAGAGCTTTGATTTAAAAAATAAGGGAAAATGTAATCCTCTAAGTATTCAAAAGATGTAACCAATAAATAATGCTGTTAAGTGTTGTCAGCTGAAGAGAATAAGAGTTTACAATAATGGCACACTAGAAAACTAAACAAGTGAATTATGCTCCCTATTTAGAGGTGCTTATATAATGAATTCAATATATTTTTGTGAAAATTATGATAAGCTTCTTCCTCATATGATACATCAATGAAAGACTCGAAGATGTGATATTTATGTATTTTCATACATCCCATTTTTGCTAGCCTTGAACAAGTTTGTATTTTTGGAAAGGATACTTAGAAAGTAATAAAAACACACTTACAAAGCACTGAATTTCATGTTTCCTAAAGAAACAAAAAATGAAATAAAAAGGATTTTAAGTACTCTTATCAAATAAAGACCATCATGTAACTGAGCTGAGACTCTCATCACGTGTTGTGCAGTTGTAAAATGTGGCTTTGGGGCAGAGGTACCATTTTAAAGCAAACAATAACAAAAAAGTTGTAACTCTCACCACTGATACTCACTCATGGTGAAGAGAATCCTGGGACAAGTGAACTGTTTTCCTGCTACTGCCTGGTCCTGGAGTTATCTAATGGAAACATGAAGGAAAAAAGAAGCCTTTGAATAATGGGGCAGCATATGCACAAAATGATTGCTTATTAAGAAAATACATCACAAACATTAAATACAATTAATGCAATTAGCAATATCTGCAATTTTAAAGTAAAGTCTGAGTGCAGAAAGTGCCATATGAGATTAAGGAAAATCCTTTATGTGCAGTTCTGACTGGATGTCAGACAAAGACATTTACAGATTTCAAGGACCTAAGTTAATTTTCTGTGAAGTCCACAAAGTACATTACCTCCAAAAAAGGAAAGTTAGATGTTTTGAAAATCATAGGCAATTTACTGTCTTTATTTTTGGCTCATACAGCAATACATTTATTAAAGAAACCCCTCCCAACACAAAGCTTTTGAAATTTAAGTTGACACGGCATAGAAAAGAAAGGTAAAATAATTTTTACCAAACTATACCATAGTCCTTTAAATAGTCTAGTCTAGTGCTTTATATATACTGAAATCTGTCACAACCTTCAGTTGTGATATCCTCAGCTGAAGAATGATCTTCAGAATGCACGAGAGCATGTGCAGATTTTTGCAGAGGATGGCATTCTGATATTGCTCAAGAATGGATTCAAACAACTTTGATTTTATTTTTGCAAAATGCTTAATTCATGTGCATATGCAAAAGCAGAAGAATGAGACAGAACTCATGACATCTATGCTCAAGGAACTAGAACAGCAGGCAAACTATTCCTGATGGAAAGAATGAAGAAACAAACTTTTTATTCCTTGAAGATAATTTTACAGTCAGGAGATAACCAGAGGTGGGAATGAAGCCACATGTTCTTCCAGTTTTGACAAGAGAACACAAAAACTTAATGGTAATACATTTATATGGCTCAGGCTTGCCCAAAGTACATAAGCTGGAGATTCATGGATAAAAGCAGCCTACTCAGTATTAGAAGAACAATGAGCTCAACTCTTGAAGAAAATCTTCCCTATTAATCTGGTGTAATGGAGAAAAGGCAGGGCAGCCAGAGCTTCCAGTCTGGAAGACTTTCAAAGGATGCTCACTGAATAATTTGAGAGCTCCACATGGTTAAAGTATTTGACCAAAATCTGCTTCTCTGACCTGAAGAATGATGTCACTCTGGGCTCAATTGAGAAACAATAAAGTGCTGTCACTTTTTTGGCTGATGGGGATAAAAAAGAATTGGTAATATCTTACCTCTGAAAAATCTATGCAAAAAATACAAATCATAGCTGAGGAAATCACGACAGCTATGTGGGAAAACAGCACCTACTGCTTTATTCCCAGTTGGAATTTACTGCTTTACTAGACGAATCAAGGCCTTGCACAGCCATAGGATGATAATAAAACACTGACCAAATGCTAGTTTCAATGTCATAGTTCATCTAATAATAAAACTGAGAAATGGCCATTCACAAAGACAGGCCTGGAAACATAAGCCAGTATTTTAATATGCAATTTCCAAATTCTAAGATTAATAACTAAACCTTTACTTTAAAACTACAGGTAAGCATGCAGCTCAGCTCTTGAGAGTTATATCCTGCATTAATCTCAAAATGAGGTTTTCATGCTACTCCAGTGGGTATCCCTGGAATATAGTAATCCATTTTCTACACTGTGGCTATAAGAAAAGCGGACTGTGCCTATGTCATGCTTTGTTAGAGGTTCATGATCACATTATCTCATGGTGGACCTGACACTTTTATTCAGTTTACAGTATGTTCTGTGTACAGGCAACTTATTTCCTTTGCCAGGGCTGCTGACAACCTTTTCCACACTATATTAATCTTGTTTACAGACTTTATCTTGGTACAAATATCAGAAAACCGAACTTTTTATCTCAGGGAGAAAATAAACAACATGTTGACAGAAGCAAAAGCTATTTTCTGGAGTAAAATTGGTTGTTTACCTGCAGCCATGCTTATGGAAACAAGTTTAAGTTTCCAGCTTACTCAAAATACATAATCTGAAATTTAATAAGCATGGAAATTTCAAGAAAATTCACTTGATAAACTGCTAGTTTTAAAATAATATAAAAACCACAGAAGTAGGTTTTTCCACGAATTTATATGAGAATATGAACTTGCTTGGAATACAGTTACAACTGATCACAAAGTACAGTGTTCAGGTTTCTCCTGCACACCCCAGATGGTTTCAGCTACCAGACAGCCACAGAATGTTTATAAAACTGAACTCACAGGGTACACACAGACATACAGACCTTTGCATAGAACTTGCTACTGATTACTGTGAGATTCCCAATGTGTGAATGCAAGTTAATTCCTGTTGGCAAAACTTACCTAGGGTGTCATAAGCTAAACCAAACCTCACTGCTCACCTTCATCTGCTACCTCACTGTTACAAAAATCTCCAATATTAATAAAATTTAGGGTCTTTTTTGGAACTTTTAGTCTCCTCTGGCTACAAGTCCTTTCACCACTGCTTGAATAAGATGGCAAGGTGATGGCTACATCCTGTTCACAGAATCTCTGAGACACAGGTATTCCAAGTCAGAGACAAAGTGGTCCTGATTTGCAAAGATTGCTTTGCCTAAGAAATTATGACCTAAACTAATGGACACAGAAAAATGGAAAAGTATTCAACACTAAGGGGGTTTGCCTCAGAATACACAACACCATATACTGCTGCCCAAAATCACAGTTGGAAAAGACTGCCAGAATCATCAAGTCCAACCTTCAACTGAGTACCAGCACGCCCACTTATTTATATCAAAAAGTGACACGTCTGTTCATTCATTCTTTGAACACCTGGATGGCAATTCTACCATTTTCCTGGTGGAAATAGGTGCCCATTTGCCTGGGCAGCCTATTCTAATTCTTAATCACTCTCAGTTAAGAAATTTTTCCTAATATCCAACCTGATCCTCCTGTGCAAGATACTACATGTGACAAACTTCAGAAGTGATATAAAGAAGGATGGTGGGATTAAACAGAAAAAGGACAAGAAAGTCAGAGGATTTCACTCTCCAAAAATAATATTGAGCACCTCAACTGTCATTTTAAAATGCCAGTTATAGAGAATAGACTGTTTTGGCTAGAAGGAACCTACAGTGACTCTCCTGACCAAATGACTGACCAATTCAAGGCTGACCAATTTACAGTGTGTTGTTAAGGGCATTGTCCAAAAACACCGACTAGTTTGGGACATCAGCCATGTCTCTCAGAATCCTGCTTTAGTGTTTGAACACGCCCTTGGTAAAGAAATGCCTCCTGATGTCCAGTCTGAACCTCCCCTGGTGCAGCTTTGCTCCATTCCCACACGTTGCATCACTGTGTTCCAGGGATAAGAGATCAGGCCATCACTATTTCCCCTCCTCAGGAAGATGTAAGAGGTCATCCCTCAGTCTCCTTTCCTCCAACCCAGACAAGCCTGGAGCCCTCAGCCACAGCTCACAGGACATGCCTTCCAGGGCTGTCAACAGCCTTGTTCTCTCCTCTGGACACGGCCAAGGACCTTCACATCCTTCTTCAGCCGTGGAGCCCAGAACTGCACACAGCACTGGAGGGGAGCTGCACCAGCGTGGATACTGCGGGACCATCACCCCTTTTGAGAGGCTCACACCAGGAGGGACAGCAGCAAAGCACCCACAGCTCAGTCACGGGGTGCTTGAACACCACCACTTTATACAAACAGGCTAAGGGGTGTACAAGACTGCAGAAATAAAGAATAAACTTAGTGGATCGATTTATGTATCTTCTAATTAAACATGCTAGCGATATTTAAATTTTCATGTGCTATAGTTTAAAGAAAAGCTACTACTGTGCCAAGAAAAACCAACAACACATCAATGTAAAACAAAAATATGCTACACTGTTACCAATTCTGCTTACTTCTCATTTGAAGTATATTTTAATGTTCAATTACTGAATAGCCCATGAAAAATCATGAATTATTTTTTAAAGACACCTATGATACAAAGCTCCCAAGTGTGGATGTGTTCAAGATTCAATATTTTGTTAATATTTTAAATAACAAACAACCCTAATATGCATACTCATCCATACTTCTTGTCCCTCATTTTTTTACCATGTTATCACACAATCAAGTGAGCAAATACATTCCCTGTCCACAACTTAGGTTTATCTCAGGGCATAATATTTTTGAAAAAACATGGACTATGTCCTATTCATAACTGTTCCTCAAATATATTTTCCATTACTGAAGAGGTAAGTTTCTTACAGATTAAGTAGTTTTTAAACCCTGAAAGTGGTATTTTTGCCTTTTGAATTAGATTTTATGCCAAGCACTCCATAGCATGTGCAATGAAAAGATACTACTGAGCTCAGTTTTTACAGGAAGTTATTTCCTTGCTACGATTTGGTGGACTTGGCAGTGCTGGCTTTATGGCTGGACTCGATCTTTCTTACAGCTCTTTTCTAATCTTAATGATTCTATGATGTGCTTTAAAAAGCCACGTAAATAATTACGGAAGTATTTGACTTGAAAGCTTAGCTTGGTCATTACAATATGTCATATTCACAGCAGGCAAAGCCAGTAAAATTTCAGTAAACTTTTGCTGGACACTAATTATACAAATAAGCAAGCTGCTTTCCTAAATGAAAGAACAGGTTCCTTTTTCTGCTCTGTAAATTAACTGCCATGATCAACTACAGCTTAAAAAGTTCCACAGCAAATCCAATTTTCTCAGACAGGATTTTCTGCAAAGAAGTTGTTTTCCAAAATGAAATGCAACTAAAATCAAATCCCAAAGAACAGGGTTTTGCAGGAAATTACAGCATGACAATGTCAAATTCATAATTCACAGATCTGCAATTGTCAATTTATAGGAAATTAAATCAAACTATATCAAGGGAAGAAATAGAGAAAAATCAATTCTCCACATTTTATTGCACTGATTAAAAGCAATACCTTATTATTTCCAGCAGCTATTTAGTATTACTCATTTTATACCCCTTCTCCACTAGGAACCTTGGAAAGTACATGCATGAAACACAGTTCTGGATTTAAAATACATCTTTGAAAAAAATACAGATGCATTTTGACTTGGAGCAATATAGAAAACTATGAAAACAAAAATAGCCTTCACAGTATCCATTACTGGAACATTGCCATAGTCCTTGCTTGACATTACCATTACATTTTTATTCCCTCTGAAAGCACACTCTTGCTGAAGGGCCCAAACTGACCATTCCAGAGAAGCATCTCTTTAATGCACACATTACCTTTAAGTGATGCTCAGTCAAACTCTACAAAGTCTCCGTGAAGACATGGCTCACTGGCAGAATAGTTCTGTACCAGTTTCTTGCTACTCTAGTCATATTTCTTTAAAATCAACCTTTTACTAACACAGTATTGCAAAAACCAATGGATCATTGCCATTCTGCTTGCAAAATACATGCAAGTGATAGGGAAAGAAAAAAACTGGAAAAAAAAAGAATAAAAAAGGTCAAAAGACATGGATTTTAATCCTAAAGCAAACAGGCACCTCCCTGTAGATGTTTTACCATTTTGTCTTTAAGTATTAAAAAAAAAAAAAAAAAGAAAATAAGAACCAGTAAGTTTCTTGGCATGACAGAATATGTCCCAGCTCCTCAATCTCTCCAGTGATTTCACACACTGTTGAAGAGTTTTCTCTACATTTCTTTTCACACAACTGATCAAACTGCCTCTGTCTTTTGATATAGAGCTTGCAACTGAATGATTAACAGATGGAAAAGGAATACCATGAGAATACCATAGACCAAAAGAAGAAAACTCTACTACCTAGCTGCTTCAGAGAAAAATGGAAAACTTAAATCCCATGTATAAAAACAAAGAATGGAATTCCTTTGTAAACTTTTCCTATTTCACAGTTTTCCTCTGCTACTTTTAAGACAAAATCTGAATTTGAAGTTAAACAAATACAAGATTAAAACAAAAAAGTACTTTTTTGAAAATACACTGGCCTGGATGTAACATTTTCCGTTTGTTTTAAATTGTAACATTAACAGAAAATATCACACATCATGTTTTGACCTAAATCTTTGTCAAAGAGACCAGCTTTTACACACTGTAGAATAGGCAGAGTAAGTTTAATGATGTAATAATCTATATTAGTGCACTCCTGCTGTCTTTAGGTGTGTAATACAGTAAGTAACACTGGAGGAGCTATGATGGGAATTATATGAAATAATACTAATATATAATGTAACAAAAAACTGGTCTGTGGAGAAAGCATCAGGTAAACTGAGAATTTTAAGTCTCCCATCTGGGGGGAAGTCAGTACAAGAATTTCTTCTGAGATTCTCATGATTTAATATGAAATAGTACTGTGTGGCACTATGCCTCCAATAACAGCTCAACACTGCAAAAAAGGGACTGACTTAAAAGCCTCAAGAAGAAAATATAAACCAGAAATTCTTAGTTTTTATATTTCAATTAAATCAGTTCCTTGTAAAAAGGCAAATGTAAGATTCTCCTGACTGCAAAAACACACCAGACAGCACCACTGTTTCAGTATTTTATATAAGGAATGGGGAAACACTCAGGGCAGCTATAAAACAAAACAATGGTCAAAAGTTTGTCACTTCAATACTCTGTAAATAGCTAGTATTTAACAAATTTAATTTTAACTAAACCAGATTTACCATATTTGGGAAATGGAGATACTAATTAAATGCTGCAATAATATGCTGCATAAATATATGCATAAATACATATATATAATCTTTATGATGATATTCTAGCTGTCTGTTTAGATATAAACTTATTCTTTGGTAAAATCCTCACTAAATCAACAAGATTTTGATTTCAGTAGTGTTAGGACTGTACTCTTATTGGTTAAGAATAATCTAAAATGCTGAAATAATGTTTTATCTTGTAAAATTATCATCACTAAGTCACCCACACAGTAATATAGGGAGGAGGAAGTAGCAGAGCAGTGATTAAGCTACGAGCCTTGATCTGGGAGATGCTGGTTCCATTCGGGAAAAACAGGAAGAAACCCTTAAACAAGACCCTCCTTTGCCTTTCCCAAAAGCGATCTGTAATGGTATTCCCTTACTTTGTTAAAGTAATATAACATAATGACAGCAAAGACTGTACCAGCAACAAAGGATGTCATCAAAACATTTGCTTTGAGTCTGCTTGAAGTACAGAAGGTGATTTTTAATCCTGCTGCCGTGGGACTTATTAGCGGAAACAGAAAAACATCAATATTAAATGGATTTACGTATCTGAGCAGAATTCCTCCTAGCAGAGCCCTTTGCAGGTAGCAGTTGTACAGTTCCAGCCCATGGCAGCTTGAGCTGGCTCGGTGTGGATCAAACCCCAAGCTCACAACAAAACCCCCGGCTCCCAGACGCGCCCAGCTTCAGCCGCAAGCTGTGAGTGGCCTCTACTGGCTGACCAAAGGCTACAGGAGTCACCAAGCCTCTGCTCCCAGTCTCAGCTGAGGTTATCCAGTGTGGGGAGAAAAGGAACAGAAAAAATATGCTCATCTGTGCCACACTATTCACTTAGGTTGTGGCTAAAAATGAACAGGAAACACAAGGCGAGTGATACAACAAACAGTGGGAAAAACGCCTTTAATGCCGGCGCTCCTGAGATTTGTCCAAATACATGCTACAAACAGATCCATGCAGTACTCCAGTTTCCAAAGTGACAGTGGAATTGAGCAGGATGTACTGTGCCAGCTCTAAAGGTGGACAAAAACCTGAAACTCAAGTAGTGTATAATCTGTTCATGTCAGTTACATATTTTGTATGAAGAGCAAATTACTTCAATTGCAGTATCAGTAGTTTGATTTAGATGCACAAACAAAAAGCTTGCTGCATCATCTGAGATACATGAAACCAGAGACCACATAACTATTCTCTTCATAAATGTGAAACAGATTTGGCCATTTCCTTATAGATAAAATTAAAATCAGTAAAATAAAGAGTAATAAAAAAAAATAAAAACCTGAAGGATGAAAGTGTGTCTGTTGACACAAAGATGACCTACAATTTCCTTCAAGTACATAAAAATTAAACTTTGTGAAGGAAAAAAGGAAAATAAACTATAATTTTTTTAAAAAAAACCCATATAATTGTGGACAACACAGCTTAGAGAAAAGCTGTCCAAAACATGGTAAAAAATACTTATTAGATTGTTTTGCAATGTCTGTGTCAAAATTAGAAAAAAAAAATAGATAAATAAAAATAGGGCCAGTAGCAAGGAAGTGGGTTTTTTTAACTTCACTTTTCTTTTTTCTAGGAATATGTACCTGATTTGCCATTCTCTCGCTTTTTAATTGCAGCTTATCAAGAAGGATTATTGTCAAACACAAGTGACTACTGATGCCAAAAGATGATTGCCTTCACGAGCAGCCACATGGTGCTTGCGTGCAGCCCTGTATTTCCTGATATATTTTCAGCTCCTGTTCTGAATTCTGCCCCATCTCAGAGTTCCACCTCATTTCAGAATTCAGTCCCATTATCTCCACTGCTCCAAATTGTTCACAGGGTTATCTAGCTGACATAGAAGATAACCCTCCATCTCACCAGACACCACTGGGATATGACATGCTGACCCACAGTAAGCCCTGATTATTAGCTTGAAACATACACCACATAAATGGAGCTCTGAGACAAATAATTTGCTTTAAAGTCTTTCCATTTTACTTACACATTAAAATTCACTTTAAACATGCTGACATGGGTTCCATTAATCTATACACTCATGAACGTATTTAGACATAGATACATTAATGTTAAATTCTACCATCAGAAAACAGATGAAAAATACTGACAAGAGTGCAGCCTGAAAGTAATGCCTTTTTATTTACAAAAAAGACGAAGGATTTTAGTTGATGAATGAAATGAAAATCAAATGGCCAACTACCACAGTTACACAGAATGCCCCACTACCTGTTTTACACTGAAGCCTGGAGTCTTTCAGAAAAAGGACTTACAGAAGAACAGTGAGATCCCATCTTTTCCACACCATACTTCCAGTGACAAACAGGTGAGGATTAATAACCCCTGACAGATCTGCTAGGATAATTCTCCTCTTCCCCTCAGTCACCAAATGGTTTCCTATTGTAACATCTACGGTCTTACATGGGTTTAAAGTCTTGAACTGTTTGAGTTTCATTTGCATGAAAAACTTCATCCTTTTTGGTTTTTCCAAGGGGCACCCAATGAGCTGTATTACAGCATGGACAACAAAAACCACACAGCACCTGAACTAGTATCAGGAAAAGGAGATGACAGGAAGACTGAGCCCATGAGAATGCTGATAGCAGTGTACCTAAAAATGTCCTATGCGATGAAAACAGTTATCAGAAGATTATGGATTAAAAGGTTACATTTTGCTAAGATTTGGAATAAAATACCTTTCAAAATCCATACAGTATGATCAATAACAGATGTTAAGAAAGTCACCCATTTGAACTGCTAAAATAAAAGCATGACCTTTTGCCCTTCAGATGTTAGATAACATCTAAATAACAAGTGCCCTCAAAACAATTTCTCTTCATTTCAAGTGAAATTCTCACCAGAAGGACTCACCAACAGTGGTAAAACAACAGGAAAAAGGCTGTAGTGGAGCCTCAGTCACAAACTTGGACAGTTTCTCTGCTCACAGTCCGTATGTGGATGGCATTTCTCATTATTTTGAACTCATCTGTACATAAATGTTTCACACTACAAGCTTACATGACTAACGGATTTTAGAAATCCTGTATTTGCCACTTTTTCTGCCATCTGAACTTCTAATATACAACTATAACAATCGTTTCAGATTGTAAATGCCAGTAAAGACGAACAAAAGAAGCATGCAGAAGCTCAGAAATCAACTTTTCATTGGGCATTTTTAAGGTCAAGCTAAATTCAGGCTTAAGATACATTTTCAAATTTTCTCCCCAAGCAAAGTGACACAGAACTGAAACATATCTTAAAACATGTTACAATAAAGATTTTTCTTAGCAAGACATTCTCTAGGTTTTCCATCACCTTGTCTTCAAATATAAAAAATTCATAACTTCTACTATAGAAGAAATGGAAACAAGGAGGTTAAAATAGGAAAAAAAAATCAAAAGTAGGAATTCCACTTCTGGAATTTTAGAATAAACTCTCCATCTTTTTTGGTTTAATAGCAGTGCCACACTGGGATATCAACACTTGAATAAGGTTGCACTGTATTTCCTTATTTCTACCATAATGCAGATCCCAATGATGTATCCTATTGATGGCTAAAAGCTCATGAAGGGATTGTGCAAAGACATCATCAACTTTGATTTGAAGACTGAATTGTTTTATCTTACTCTCAAATCCCTCCTTATCAGTAAGAGTGCTCTGAAGTTCTCTTTGTATGGTATCAAGCCCTATGTGACAGAAAACATCAAGAGAGCATAGAGCTCCTTACAGTAATTTAAACTTGTAATGCATTACAGTGATAACTATCCCAAAACTTTAATTCATAAAGGATGGGAAGCCTGTGTTCCAGGAGCAGAATTCTGCTTTAATTTGCTATCGTCTCATCCAATAAGATGAAGCAGCATTGCTGGTTTTGTGCTGTCAAGTAAATGGAGTTTTACCGTGTTTCTGTCATAAAATTGTGTTCAGTATGTGAAAAACTTTTGCTCTCAGGAAATTTAAAACAATGTACAGAAAACAGAGTTTAACTACTCCCTAGACGTGTGTCTGTGTGAGTGAGGACAGTGTCTGCCTCTGTTGCAGGACAGAAATCAGGGCACTGTTCTCCTGGGAATTACATGGGGGAAAGACGATTCTCTCTCCCCGATGACTCCAGCAGCATCAATTTTCCTTCTCTGGCCAGATCCATGAAAACAGGTTTGGGTGACTCTACAACACATTAGTTGCCTTAGGCTTCTGAAACTCCTGATAAAACTATGTAGAGGAAATGTTTTCCTATCAAAACCATATCTTCTACTTACAAAGCATCACTGCAGAAACAAGAAAAGGAGTACCTGGTTTTTTGGGTCCTGATCATATAGAGGATCAAGTAAAGAATATTTTTTCTCTCTGTTGCAAGTGTTTCATGTGTTGCAGGGCACTGAGAACAGCACTATTTTTCAGACACAAAGCTGAAGAGTACTGACTTTCTACCCACCTCAGGGCAGACCTCATACATCACAGAATTCTGGCCTTTGGTTATCAGCAACTGCTAGCAAAACTTCAAGGAAAACCTAAGTTTGAGGAGTTAGAAGATTATATTCTCTACAATTAAGGGATGAAAAAAATCAGAGAAGTCACACAAAGAGTCTTTGACACAGAGAAGATCTTAAACCAAACCCCAACATTTTACATTTTTATGAGCATGTTATTACAGAGACACCTGGAGCTTAGGCCCTAATAAAGGTAAATTGTCCTTAAAACTTACAATTTGTATGACAGTACGACATGACTCTCCAAAACAATATCCAAGACAGGGAAATGGAAGTACATTGTGTTCAGCAGCTATTTATGAGCAACAGCCCTGCTGCTTAAAATTTATACATGTCCAGAGGCTTTTATAGACTATTCGTGGTATAATCTCATGATCTCCATGATGCAAAATTCACTTTCAGTCAAGAGAAGTATTTTTACTATCAATACAAAAAATAAGCATTCATCCTATGGGATGTTGGAATACATATTTGATTTCAGTTTGGGAGGGAAGGAATAGGAAAACTAGTCAGAATGGAATTTGTGTGCAAATATTACTACAAAAATGACAGTACTTGGAAAAGAAGACCTTCACAGAAATCCTCAGTAAGAAAGAAACTAACAGACTGTCGAAAGACAACAATAACTATCTCTTTATAAGTGATGCTTGAGGAATTCTTTGAATAGCTCTGCTTTGTTCAAGCGTCAAAGACATCAGGTAAATAAAATCAGATTCATGTTTTCTACCACCTCCAAAATGGTAGAAAACCCACTGCTTGCCATTGGAGTTGGTTGAGGTATAAAGTTTTTGAAGTGAGTTATGAAGTTTTCATTTCATTTGCTGCCAAAGCACCTTTCAGCATCAGTACCTTCAATTTAGCTACTGAAGCAATGCTATGTTGATAGACTACTCCATTTCCTACCAAATACCTAAATGTTTAAACAGCAGAATAGCAGCTGAATTGAAGTGGCTTGCCACATTATTAAGCCTGGTTTACTTTGCAGGCAGGCTAAACACTAGAAAAACTGGTATGCTCCAAACTATTGATATGCTGCTTAGATTTCTCCAAAAAAAAATCAAAATTGCTGGTCAAGATAAAGCTCATCTATTCACTTACTAACTGGACACCAACAGCATAAATACTGCATTCCACAAAATTAACTGGAAGCTGAACCGTAACACTTATGAAGAGTTAGAAGAACTCTGAGTTTAAGAAGAATTTATAAACAGCTCAATTTATGGGGAAAAAACCCAGGCACATCCACAACTTTGGCTGGATCTCTTATGAAATTACATTTGATGGCAGCATTCAATAAATTGTATATATTGGAAAAAATCTCTGTTGTATGTATCATATGCCCAATAGTGTTAGCTTGTGTAGGCTGCCAAGAAGAAAAGTTTAGGGAAGCAGTCATTTGAGTTTGGCATTATGACCCACAAATATTTGAGTAGCACAAAAAAAAAATAAACTTTGACATTTTATAAACTATTTTAAAAACAATAAAAATACAGGGATATATTAATTAAGCAGAATGCTGCTGGCAAGAAATAGATGTTCACTGAAAAGGTGCCATAAGTGCCATGAAATATTTGGGAACATTTTCAAGTTCTTCCGGCATATAGCCATGTACTGAGGAAAATATTGAATGGAAAAAAGAAAACTTACAGAAAATTCTGGAAAGTTATCAAAGCTGTTCATATTCATAAAGAATGAAACATCTTACTACTAAATTAGAGATCATCTGCCCATCAAAATGGTGCAAGTGAGGGAGTGCCTCTTACATAGGGTGGGGGAAAATATGGCATTAACTGCATGGTTCAAGGCACCTTTCTGGAAAAGCAACATTCACACACAATAATCTTTAGGGAAAAAATTTTTAAATCTTTCCAATTCTGAAATTGAGGGATGCAGACATACACCTTTTGCCTAGCTTATCATCCATAACACCAACTAAACGAGGTTCAGACATGATGAAGTGCCCCGAACCCTAAAAATTTCATATTCATCTAACTTGATACATAAAGAAATCCTTTGTCTTCTTTTTAAAGACACCATTAAAAATATTTGCTTTATCTCCTTACACATCTAAACAGTTTATCTCTGGTACAGGATAAACCACTATTTCCATGAAACCTTTTCAGAAATGTATTTGTCTTCAGTCTACTACAGGAATTTAGAGTTATTTTCTGCTTTTACTTGCAGATCTGAGAGATCACCTCTGGAACTTCTGCTCTAACCAAATATCTGCTCACTTCTATCATAAGATATGGGGATTGCACAACTGTTTCAATTGATTCAAAGTGAAAGCCTATCAGCTACAGAAGCTTTCATATGATACTACTGAAGAGATATATGTGGCTAAATTAGCAACCGTACACTTTCCATTTGTATCTTACCTTAAATCTCTGAAGTTTTTTCCTATAATTTTGTATGATCCACCATTTTAGCGCCATTTTATTGTGATGAAAATAATCATCTTTTTTATTATGGGATTCTTCCACGCCCCTGGAATTCTTTTAAATAGGCTTTATTCATCTTTAGGTAAGATCATAGTCTACCATGTGAAAAACATATTTACTGAAAGGCATAATAAATAAACAACACAATGCGGTGCTCAGGATTGACTCAAGAATTCTGTGACATTGTGGCTTGTTAAACCGGAATATTTGTGCTATTTCTGCAGTTAGAAATATTTAGGAAGAATTCTATTTTCAAGGTTTAGCATTTGAAGCCAAATAGTAAACACAGAAGCAGAGAATAGCAGGGGAAAAACCCTTCATTACACAAAGACTGACACATGACATCCTTCCAGAACGTCCTCAGGCAACTGGAGTATGTTTTCCTTATCATGCCAACAGGGTTACCATTTTTCAATTTGAAAGACTAAAGGTTGGAAGCAAGGGTTGGAAGGACCAAGGGATTCTGTTTTGACTCTCTAGGTGTATGTGTAGTAACATAGTTTTTGAAACTATGTCATTTACTGCTTTTTCGAAAGTAGTAAATTACGTTTCTCACACACTACCACCTCAGACTAAGCCCACAAACCTGCCAACTCCAACATTTTAATGTGTAAGTTGCAATTCTTTGACAAAATCCCCACATTTAGCAGTTCACTTCAGAAAGTGAACATCACTACAGAGAGCAGTACGGATACATGATTTCCAGCTTTATTAGTTCCAATTTCTTTCGCTTATTGACTTTTCAGAAGGGACTGGCCTTTCCGCTGATATAGATATGCACAATAAATGAGCTACAATTAATTGATAAAGCTACCATCCTTCTACTAGCTGAGGAGTCAGTTCTAAAATGTATACTCATAAATATTTATACTTCCAGGACAGCAAACTTCAAAGGGACTTGAAAAAGGAAATGCTAGATGTCTAGAATGCCACATTTCCTTCCACATTGCTAGACTGTAATATTTGTACTTAAGAGTTAATTATTTCACGAGGAGAAAAGGTTTATTGGCTTCCTTTTTTGAAGTAGTTAAATGCATTTAAACTAGATATATGTGTTTGCTCTTCAGCAAAAACAAACTGCTAGATATTTGAAAAGGGCAGCTGCCACATTGTTCCCTGGGTGCAACACAATGGCAGGTCAAACTTTCATTCCTCTTGTCCTACAAACAATTTTCAAGCCCATGCTCAATAAATAAATTTGGTCTCAGCACTCCCAATCAGGGCTGCACAATCCCCTCAGTAGCAGACCTATGATAAATGGACTTATTTTCCCAAATCAAACACTTGAATTTAAATTCAGATGAGTTAATGCAAAGGTCAACATTGTAATCAGTTCTTTTGATCTTTATAGAATTTCTAGAGTAATACATAATAAATCTGAAACAAGGCAATTTGCAGCTCTGTATGTGTGGCTGGTAATAAAAATCTTAACGATTAGAGCCTTTATGTACTTAGGGAACGTTTTATAGTAATAGCTATAGTGAGAGCCTCAATGCATGGGGAATGATGGCAATAGATAACACTGAAAGACATGATTGCTTGATTCTTTATATAGTTTATACAGTATGTATAGATTATACATTATAAATTAAAGCACAATATATCTGAAGAGTTTCCCAATGTTTTTCTAACATTCTATTTCAGATTTGTATCCCCCACAAAATATGGCCTTGATATAAAAACTTGTGAATCTAACAACAATCTCATATATTGAGATTTTTTTTTTGTTTCATATACTAGGATGTTACCTCAGTTAACTGTAAAAAAAAAAAAAAAGAAAAAGAAATTAAAATGTTTGTGCCCAAAGTATGTATATACATCTTGGTATCTTTTCTCTAAAAAGGAAGAGTTCTTTTTCTGAAAGTATGTATTTAGATGCAAAGTATGTCATTATTTCTTATGAACAAAAGATCATTATTAGAGAAAAAATATATCAGTTGAAAACTGGAACATGTAATCATAGAAACAGACTAAAATGTCAGCAGTCATAAGAGGAAATACTTAAGAACAAAAGGATATCTTTTTTTTCAAGTCCCTTAAAGTTTTCTTCATAATAATTACCAGATATCAGCCTAACCACTCAAAGCTGTAAAGACCTCTTCCTTTACAGTATTCATAAACTGAGACATTTAAGAATTGATGTCAGAGAACACCTTCCATAAACATACAATTATGTAGCAGAGTGAAAGTAGGCTTTAGTTTAGGAACTGAAAGAAGAATATTTTTTCAGAGAAACTAAGACTAAGCAGCTCTCGGGAATGACTGTACAGGAAGGACCAAGAACTCACCCATGGAAACTGTGACCAAGGATCTCCCTATCAGACATATCACTTGTCTACATCCATTCAGTGAAGCTGAGAGATAAATAAAACTGATCATTTGTTTACTTCCCCTACTCAGAAGTTTCCTATTCTCACAGAACACATATACATCACTCTGGAAAAAACAAAACTCTTCTTTATCTGACACCAAATTCTCTTAGGTGTTAATTAAACTAATTAGGCAAACACACCATCAGACAGCATTACTGATGCTAAATGGTGTTTGTGAAAAAAAAAAAAAAAAAAAAAAGAGGCTTATTGTTTGGTTTTGGTGCAAGACACCATCTCTTAGGTAACAAACAGAGCTGTGACACTGATCCTCCTGACATGCATGGAAGAATGTCTTAAGTCTCATCAACTGAGATAACGCAACTGTTTTAAGGTGACTACACTTGCTGCATCATATAGAGGTTATGAAGTACAGCTAAGCCTAAAGAATTCTCTAAAGAATCTGACTTGATACTCCATGACAGGTCTATTAAAAGTTATCATTAGTCAAAAATCAATACACCACATAGTATATGTAATGGATTAAAATCACAGCTGATCATCTTCAGCAATAATTACAGATGGGGAATCTTTTTCCAATAGACATATTCCTAGCAGCACTCCATAAAGAGCCTGATTACGATACTGAACAGCAAAAAGCTAAGAATGCAAAGCTTTGAAAAAACCCCAGTAAGTTACAGCAAGTAGCACACAGGCAATCTAACTGTGGCAAGTGCAGACAAACCAAGCCCTCAAAGCTCTAAAGCCACCTTTTGAAAGAGGCTGCTGGGTTTTGGTGACTCCAAATTATTTTGTTAAACTCCCATCTCCCCTCCTGAGAGAATATTGGTTTATCATAACCCTGTTCAAGGGTATGGACTGACATTTATACAACTTCCCCCTTGAAAGCTTTCTCTAGCCTTTCACCGTTGTTTCTTACAAAAAGCAGTGGAAGCCGTGTGCTATCAAACAATTGATAAATTCATGAAGAGGACACCATTCTAGGATGATCCTCCTTGAACAGGGAGGTTGGACTAGATGACCCACTGTGGTCCCTTCCAACCTGACCGAACTGTGCTGAAAGGACTTTGGTTCCTCATATCACCACCTCCTCACACCCCATTTTGGTGGCTCAGTGTGAAGAAAACCAAGGGAAAGAATGACATACGGGCCTTCAAAGACAGTAAGAAACCATGTAAATTTTAATCTCTGACTATTAACATCATACATTCAGGATTGCAAGAAGGTAGATTTAGATACATCAAAGACAACTTTCCCAGAATAAGATCATGTACCACGTGGCAAAATGCATAGGGAGACTGCAATGACAGAGGTTTTTCAGCTCTACGGAAAAACACGCAAGAACTAACCCTTTTGTTTTGATACTGAAGGTAAAGCAACAATACAAGGAAGTATGACTGATATATCATCATATTGGAGGAACTGGTTTTGCTTTTGCTTTAAGGTGTCAGTTTGACTATATTTGCTATTGGAGGTGAACTGATGAAAAAAAAGCAGGAAAATGAAATTATAATCTTAGTACCTTGTACACTGAGCTACATGGCACAATTGGTAAGAGAACAACAAAAGAAACCAACCCCATATGAAAGCCCTAAAAGTAAGGTATGAATCTTAAACATTTTAAACTCAGAAACCTGTATGTACTGGAGTGTTACCTGCAATAAACAAACCTGAAAGTATCTTATGAAAAAGAAAATCACCTTAAATTTGGAAAAAAAAATTGGGAAACAGAAAGCAGTGGAAGGATAATGTTAAAAGATATTCAGCAAAGAAAACCATCTTTGTCACCACATTCTAAATGGATACAAACAGGCAAAAATTATTTTGTCAAGGCTAGACAAGAAACTGTAACAGAAAATACAGAAAGATGGAAGCCTGTGCAAAAGATTAAAATTGTGTAGAAAGACAGAAAAAGAAAGGTTGTTTCTTTAGCAAGACAGCCAAATAACACGATTTAGAAAGAAAGCTAAGTCAAAGCTGACACTCACTATTGACTGATACGACAAAGGCTGGGAGCATTCTCCACAGTGATTAAATAAGCCAGAGCCATATATATTAAATAAAATAAAATAAAATAATGACAGTCCAGATGGGATACTGAAATACTAGAGGTGAGAGTGAAGGACTGTGTGATGTGGGTATCGACAATAGTTATAGACAATGTCTTGTTGCAAACCTGGTTTTGTTTGTTCTCTGCTATAATAATTAAACATCAATTCAGCATACTGAATTATTTTATTATTCCATCTGCTGATTTATCCCTATTCTGTCTTCAGCTATAGCATTATGAATACTTCTCTCAGACAACCATTTCTTATTTCTGTTCAACCTGAGAATACCACAATAGAATACAACCCTTTTTTTGGTAAGATATTTATTTTTAGCAAAAGTTTGCTTGCAAAATACAAGCTATAAACTTGTTTTCAGCTGGCATACTAGAGTCTCCCTCACATGCAACTATAATTTAGTAATTAAACATTTTGGTAGCATAATTAGTGCAAATATATATAACTTGTTAAGTAAGAAATATAATAATTAAGATGTGCCAATATACAATTATCCTGTAATTACACAGGCTTTCTAATTTTTTTCCTCAAAAAGATGAATGACCATTTGAAGAGATTCCAGAGTCTTTCAGAATTTATCTTGTGGATTACATCCAAATAATCAGCTCATATCACAGATTTAAATGATAGAATGCTTTTTCTCTAGAATAAACAGTCTGCAAATGCAAACATTAGAAATGGCAGAGCAGTTATGAAATTAAAAATATCAGCAATTATATGTGAGTAAGGAATCTGAGCTTTATAACAAAACAAGCTCAGATTTTCAAGACAGCTCCCAGTGTAGAGATATTGCTCTACCATATTATAGAAAAACTAAGCTGAGCTGTAATACATCTGTACAAATTGGGCCAAACAAAGTACTCTTTCTTTATATTCTTTGGTTAGAATTATTAGCTTTCTAAAGACAAACACTACTGGAACAAAGTAAACAAACAAAGCAAGAGTACATCTGTTTAAAGATTGTTGGATTGTTGTGATGGTTATCACATTTCAAAACCGTGAGTAATTTTTTTTACAGTATGATGATCAAGCAGGGAACAGTTGAAAAAAATTGAGGCAATTGCTACAAGCTTGACTTTACAAATAAAGTGACTAAACACTTTACGAGTGTTTAAGTGTGTATCTTATACCACCAAGAACAGACTAAAAAGACTTTTGCTTCCACTGCAACTTCTGTTACACAGTAGTTTTCTATGAACAAAATGATGAAGTTTCCTTGTACTAATTCTTTACACAATAAAATTTACACAATGCTGTGTAAAAAGCCAGGTAACTGCAGCTGCAGAGGAAAACTGGAATTCTAGTACCACATGTGATAAACACATTACTATGGCCACCAGTATTGGGCTGATCCTGAAAAAACTAACTCTTTACACACAGGTTTTCAAATCCATCCCTCCAGTATCTCAATTCCACTGTGTTAACAAGACAACTTCACTACAAACTAAACACACTCTCTGATTCAATTAATAAACAGTACTACAGTTCAGTGCTCTGATGACAAATTAATTACAGTGTTTTAGAGGTGCTTTCTCTGTCTGTAAGCTTTTGGGTTTTTTTGTTTCATTTTCTTAAAAGAGAAAATCTAGCCAGATAACAAAAAGGTGCAGGGTTATCAGAGCACTAGCTACAGGAAAGCTTGCAACTCCTTTAAGGGTATTAATGCAGATGACTTTTATTTCTCAAATTTGATATGAAGTGTGCTCAAAGTAGAGTTGGAAAAGAACTTGGGAATTTCTTCCTATCATGAATTTTCACACCTCCGTGATCATAAGTCAGATCTCCTGCAGCTACATAGACCCTTTTCAACTCTTGAATGTGTGCAAAACTGCAATATTTGTAAGAATATATTTCTTTTGCCAAAGGATGAATTCAGTACAAATTTATGTATATAACTGTACAAACAGTTGGTGCACATTACAACAAAGAGTGACTGGAAACAAAACCTGAGGTATTTCAAGAAAGGAAATCTAAGAGTTTAAAGTTTACATCATTGCTTGCTTTGGTTCTTGCCCACAGGTCCTACTTTCCATTCTGCTCGGTGACACATCAACAGCAAGAAAGAGAACTTGCCTACAATCCTGACTCAAATGTCTAAGCTCAGTACCAAACACTGGGTTTCAGTCATACCTGCACATTTGCTAATTCTGTACATTGCCCTGTGTGATTTCTTTTTGACCTGGCAATGAAATGCCCAGTGGTCAACACATGCACTGAATATGATACAACAGAAAAGAAAAAATTATTTAAAAGAAAAAATATCTGTTTTCCTATAGCAAGCAGAAGGTACCTAAGTTTTTACTGAAGTGTAGTTTGTAGGTGTTGACATCTTTGGCTTGATATCCTCTTGGTAAATATGTCTGTCTTTACTCAAAAGAAAAATAAACTCATCTTTTTGAGACACACTATTGAAAAAAAACCCAAAACAAACCCATAATTCATCTTCTAATTAGCACAATTAAGGTTTATTAGATATGGAAAACAAAGACGACACTAAAAACAAACAAAAAAAATGGAATTAAGAGAACTACCCTTCTGCATTTATAAGTTATTTTTAATCTCAGTTCTTCTGTTTGGTTGAACACAGACTTTAAGAAGCAAATGTATATGGAGAAAGATTTTTAAACAATTTTTAAAAGATGACTATTAGACAACAATGGTAAGTATTACTTTATTAGTAGTATCTATATCACTTTACAGTTCCCAGTTACTGTCAAGTCTTAGTATCAGCTGTATCAGTTCCTACATGCAAGAATAACAAAAGCATGACCTTCCCTTCTGTCTTTCAATTTATTTATATTCTGTGACTTGTCTCCAAATTCCTGCCATTTTATTTTACTGTCCTTTGTCTTTCCCACACTAGTCCCTTACTGTCTTTCCTCCCCCTTTAATTTATGCTCTCCCATCCAAAACACAATTGAAAAACCCCATACCCATTACAAACACAATTTTGTTTCAGTCACAAGGTATCAGCATTTGGAGTTAATATTTTTGCTTCCTGCTTCTACTGTTCTGGGTATTTAAAACTGCAAAGCTTCCTGGGCCTAGGACTGTTTTTGCTTTCTATTTGTGTATTGCCCAGCCCAATAAGAATCTGAGGTTATGGGGTCTCATGATGCTTATGCTCATCAGGAATTACCTTATTTGCTAAAATTTCCCAATTTAATTGACAATTTGTAGATAAAATACACACAAGAAATATTCTTACTACTGTTAAAAAGAAAGAGCACAAAACAACCCTGACAGCATGCTAGACACACTGATGAATTCAGCTTGCACAAAACTAAATAGTACTCTCAAATATCTGCCTTGAGAGCCTGTGTATGGGGTTGCATCCATGTCCAACAGAGGATTTCAGCTGGACAATGATGAAAAGTCCATATGTTACAGTGCCACCATAAATTATGTTAGAACGTATGGTCAGGCCACAGAGGGGCTCCAAAAATAGGTTAGAAACAGCTCTCTGACTGAAAACAAATTGCCTAAATTCCAATATGAGAAAACAGTGTTCTTGACATATATTTTCATGTGGCTACCGCTGTTTTGAGCTAAGTCTATAGAGATGGAATACAATATGCCACTACTGCAAATTTGGAAGTTGTTATTCTGTCAAGACACTAAAATGCAGAAAAATCTGCATGGGTCTAATGCCTTCAGGCTTCAAGATTTATTATGAAATAAAGAAAAAATGAATGATGGTATGTCAATTGGACTGGCCATCAGTTACTGAACCTGCATTATAGACTTTTAATCATTACAGACATTAAAATGTTTGTAAAATAACGAGTATCATGCAGCTGAGGCTGCATAATATAAAATTTAACACTTATGAAATAGAAACAAAAAACATACAACTTGAAAAACACTTTCCCATGACTCTTAATACTTTTAAAATTAAAAGAACACCCAATCTACATATCTATAATGCATCACTTCACAACTCTGAATCTTTTAAAGCCCGGATTAAGCTTTGTAAGAACTACCCTGAATGCAAAATAAGACAGCTTTACAGAACAAACTGCTGTTAAGCAGCTTGCAATCTTGATGCTATAAAATTTTAACCTCTAGTAAAATCACCTTCATTTTAGAATTACAACATCTGATTTTTTTCTTGCAACTAAGTATCTTAAAACAAAAGTACAAAACAAATTTACAAAGCACAATTATATTGACTTCATAAATTAATATTCAATAAACTAAATTGTCTTCTGTTGAAGACGTGTTATACCTCTAAGGCAGGGCGAATCAATCTGGGATTTGCTGATTAACATGTTATGTTGATTAATCCTATGATCTGATTGAAAAGTCTAAAGATCAAACGAATATTAGATAAGCTGCCATGTTAAACTAAGCAGTATTCAGTTTTCACATTTTATTTTTTGTCTACAACATTTTTGGGAATAATCCTTCATGCTTGTCCGATAAATTCATTTGAAAGCTACTCATGTGATGTAAACCCGGCAGAGTTGTACTTAGCAGAGAAAAGTATCAAGTTAAGACGCATTAAGACAATTAGGATTTCTAGTAATTACAAGAAACTTGCCAGGGGCTAAGCAACCCTGCTACTTCTGTACAAGCATTTAAGATGATTTGGCATTTCTGACAGTTTCTGTGTTGTATTTTGGTATTTTCAGGTACTCTTAAACATGTGACTGCGAAAACACAGACATACAGGTCCATTGTGCATGCATTTATAAATCGTTTTGCATTGCCACCTTAAAGTTTTCAGTAACTTGGCATTGACTGGTCTCACTTGACATTCTGAATCAAAGAAATAAAAATCTCTTCTAATGTGAAGATGCCTTCTTATGATCACCTTCGGCTAACATAAAACAAAAGCTTGAAATGAATGAAAAATTTAGTTATTTTAATTGCCATTGCTGTACCAAACAGCACAAAGCCATATTGTCCCACAGCATGAAGTGATCAGATATCTGCCCAAAATGATGGACAGCTCTGGCCCAGTGAACAGGCAAAAAAATCCCATTTACTCTCTGCCAGATGGGACCTACTGGACGCTTCAGCGCAAACAACTCATCCTTCTTCAGACCTTCTTGTCCGACTCTTGAGCTAGCTCCAGCTGATAATGATGGATATCAAGGCTACAGTAAAGTGGGTGACAACAGCAGCCTTGTTATAACTGCCAGTCTTTCAGTCTTGTCATTATTACACATTGAAGATTTATTTGAGTTTATTGTTGTGCACCGGGTCTAGCCATTTACAATTCATCACCTACTACAGAAGGTTCAAGATAGTGGCCATAGCTATAATTGCCACCTCCACCTGCTTCTGAAATTATGAGGTCAGCAGTGAGGGCAGCCTCACATCCTCAGAGCTCTGCAAGTCCCCACGAGCACCTGCAGAGAACACCACCAGTGTTATCCTGGAATATCAGGAGCTATCCTGGATGTTTTGGAACGGCAGACATCGTTTGTGGTTATGGAATACATGTGCCTCAGGGCACCCATGAAGTTCTAATTCTTTATCAGCATAGCAGAACCTTACACCTACTTTAGAATCCAATGAGTCTGTGCTGGAACTCGTCTGTATTTGTAAACTAATATTTACTTTATGTATCCTTAAAGAAACAATTTTATCCTAAGTACAGTGGGAGTGTACCTTTCAGACAGGCTGCAAAAGAACATGATGAGCAATGCGCTAATGTTAAGCAAATAGAAAATAAGTGGCTTAAGAAAATAAAGCCATGCAAAGAATCATGTACTTTTACCACAGACTCCTTATTACATAAACATTTTAAGGGGGGAAACTGGTTACTCACTGCTGATGTTTTCTTTAGTATTGGTAAATACTCAAGTAGAAAAATGCTGTCTAAAATACTTCCTGATTTAACTACAATACTCTCAATATTCCTTTTCCATTATTAAAATAATTACCTTTATCTAAAGTGAAAATCTTGTGAAGCATGGATGTATTTTCTATTTGCAATCATGAATATATATTTATTAAGAAAATCTGACGATTTGTCTGATGTCCACAGTATTTTAAAACCCCTAGAATTCAATATATGGAAACCAAGAGCAATTCTTCTGCTGTTCATTACAGGCAGGAAAGAAAAATTCAAGCTTTTAGTCAAGGGGCTTGATGAAGAAAAAAACCAAAAAATTCTCTTCAGGCTTAAACTGGGCTGAAGGTCATCAACAGAGTTAACCATAACCTCACATTAAGTACTACAGGAACACAGCAGAAACGTTTCTACCTAGAAGTCATTAAAAAAGTGCAACTTTCAAAAAAATAAAATGTCACTCTGACTTGGTAAATGGTTACATATGTTGCCTACACCAAATAAAAACCTAACTTTTCTGGTATTGTTAGAGCAGCAGTATCCTTCAGTTCCTGTGATAGCTATACTGAATGAGGGAGAACTGTGCTATATTTATGAAGAATTTAATAAGAATAAATTTACTATACACTCAGATTTATAAAACTATCACATGAACATTGAGGTTATTAAAAAAATGGTTCAGGATCCAAGTCAGTCATTAAAAAGGTATTTTCTGACAAAGTCTCATACAGAAATGCAAACATACACCAAATGATTAAATTATTCAGAACTCAACATGACCCAGCATTATTAAAATATCACTGATGGATTTGCACATTTCACTTTCAAGTAACTCCTTTCATCCAGGAGAAGCTCTCTTGATTTCTTTTTCCTCCCTTCCCCTGATGTCAGACAAGCAAGAGACAGAATTGTCTTGGACTAATTTCTTTTTTTAAGCAGCATCATTTAATTTCCAAATGCAGAACGATCTAATAAAGTAAAATGATTTAAGGTCTAAGTCATGAGGTTTCCAATAAAGACGGGTATCTTTCCTACCCTACAAGATACAAATAATCTGGAAAAGTATAAGCAAATATTTTTTTCATCTCAAAGCCAAGTTTTATTCTCTTGCTGTCTAGTATATAGTAAAATAAATGATTTTAGATAAATTTGCATAATTATGTAATTTCTTTAAAAGCCATGTTATGGCTGAACTTCATGTCCAACGGAGAAGTATATCTACTTCAAATATAAACCCACATATTTAAGTTTAATAAAAGATCTGAGAATACTGAGTAAGTACAGGGCCTTACACATTATTAAGCTTCGACCAGCTAGAAGTTAGGATGCTTTATTTTTGAGATGTATTTAATGCAACAGAAACTGAGCCTATTTTTATATTTTGCAAATGAAAATATTTTCCTGTTTTAAATTTGTTCTTAAATACTATTTAGACTACAATCAACCCCCTGGTAGGAGTGTGGCTACTCTGAAACACAAGACAGTCATAGCAAGGATATCAAACTTTCCAGGTCCCACTTCAATACAAATTGTATGTGCAAGGGGAAAGTGAGCAAATATAATGAGATGATTTCAGACTCACCTGTTTTTCAGATATGTCGTAAATACTTTATGAACAGTATTTACAAAAAATGCAAGAAGTTTATGAAGGGTTGCAAAAATTGTTTATTTTTCAGCTATAGTGCCAGATTTTGGAATTCTCTTTTTCTAAACATGGTCTTAAGGCTTGTTTCACATATTGCTTCTGTAGCTCAGCACTGTTAGGCAAGAACATGGAAATCCAGGTTGGCTCCTTTATATTTGTGGAATGCAAAATTAACTGTTTCTATTTTAGCTCTTGAGAATGTAGCTAAAGCCAAAAATCTTCAAGATCTTGGAAAGAGACTGCACTGCACCTACGGGTAAAGCAGAGACTAAACAGACCACGAGAAAACAGGGCAAATGATGTTAGGCTTTAGTTCTGCACTGACAAAGTGAAGAGGCCCCTTAATCATCATGAGCCTTGACCAATCTGATTGTCTTCTATAATGAAAACTTCCTGGATGGATGAGGGGAGAGCAATGGATATTGTCTACACTGACCTCAAGGCTTTTGACATTGTCTCTCACATCATCTTTAGAGTTTTGCACCTGGGGAGGAACAGCCCCAGGCACCAGCACAGGCTGGGGGCTGATCTGTTGGAAAGCAACTCTGCAAAGAGGGACCTGGGGGTCCTGGTGGAAATGCTGTCCCTGAGCCAGCAGGGCCCATCTCCAAGATGGCCAGTGGGTCCTGGGGTGCATCAGGAACAGGACTGCCAGCAGGTCAAGGGAGATGATCCTGCCCCTCTACTAGCCCTGAGAAGGCCTGGAATGCTGTGTCCAGTTCAGGGCTCCTCAACAAGACAAACATGGAGCGAGTCCAGCGGAGGGTACAAAGATGATTAAGGGACTGGAGCGTCTCTCTTACAAGGATGCTTCTGAAAGGCTGAGGGAGCTGGCCCTGTTCATCCTTAGGAAGAGATGACCAAGAGGGGACGTCACCAGTGTCTGTCCGTATCTGAAGGGAGGGTATCAAGGAGGAGGAGTCAGGCTCTTGTTGACAGTGCCAAGCAATAGAACAAGAGGCAATGGGCAGAAACTGATGTACAGGAAGTTCCCTTTGCATATGAAGAAGAACTTCTTTACAGTGGGGGACTGAGCACTGGAACAGGTTGTCCAGAGAGGCTGTGTAGACTCTCTCCCACTGGAGACATTCAAGAACCAGCTGGACACAATCCAGTGCCCTGTGCTCCAGGATGATCCTGCTTAAGCAGGAAGGCTGAACCAGAGGACCCACTGTGATCCCTTCCAACCCAACACACTGTGATTTGGTATCAAGACAGGTAATGGTGCTGATATTTAACACAGTATCATTGGACTTCTTTGGGCATAACCAAAAGATATTTGTTACATCTGAAATTTATTCACAAAAATTATTCAGCAGCATTTCCAATAAACAAGGAAACACAACCAAAAAGTTTAAGAAAACTTAATCTATTTGGGATTCGGAAGGACCCTTTCAATTATGATCAAGAGGCATGAAGAAATGACTAGCACATGTCTCTCTGCTTTAAATAAAGGGATAGTAAGTAAATGGATGTCAAGAATCTTGGAAGAAGAATTAATTAATACTGAAAAATATAAATAAAAAGGTGACAGAAATGCAATGCTACAAATAACTAAAATAGCTTTAAAAAGTTTTTTTAATGCCTTAATTTGACATGTGATAAAAATCATCACTTAAAAAAGATAACATTATTTGCAAATTGAGCAAGAGGACCTGATGATAGCTATATATAATCAGTTGTCACCTTGCAGCTCAATTAGCCCTCATGTAAAAATGAGGCATGTAAGGAGAAATGAGGTTTTGACATTATCTCTGCCAGCAAGATAATTACACAGCCTTCATTTAACAGTAGGGCAACACTACTGTAGCAACAAATTAACTCAGCTCCATTTGCAATTCATGGTGTGTTTTCTCATTTAATACCATTTGTCTTACCCCAAGTGAATGTTTCCATTAGTTTTCTCCAGCATAGCAAAACACTCTTTGACTTCATACATTACATCACCAACTACTTTAGTTCCAGTAACTTTCTGAAAGCTGTATAAATTTGATTAAGTGATTTCCCTCCTCCCCTCTGCTTTAACTATACCATTCTTTTTTTGGTTTACAGCCAAATAATAATATAGCAGGTGCTTTTGAATTTAATGAGCAGAGACCTGATTCCTTTCCGTGTTCATTTCATTACTGTGGTTGACACCAGAAGCACCGATTTCCTTCGTTTTATGAAAAATATATTCAATTCACATGTATCTGTTAAGTTCAAGTGAAACTTCAGCAGCACTGGTAGCTAAAATGTTACATATTGTTAAATGGAAGTGTTATTAACTATCACAAGTTTGTGCACAAAACTGAGACCCAAACACTTCAACCCAGATTGTCTTATCTATCTTTGGTTATTCAGAAATCATCTACACACAAGAATTTTTTTTAATGCATGCAACTTCTTAAACGACATCTAAGAAAGGATGTGGGGGCCAGAACTAACTTCCCACCAACTTGGATGTGCATTAACCTAATTATTAGACTTACCTTAATTATTGCCTAACTATAGGAAGAGATAACATTTGAATAAAGCTCTGAAGAGCTCCTTAGGGCATGTGTTAAACACTCACATACAAAACCTAAGAACACTCTTCCTGGCAGCAATCAGTTAGCTCTACACGTGGTTTCTGTATGTCTGGAGAATAATCAACAATCACCTGCTGGTGGCTTCACTGCCAACTAAGCAGAAGGTAGCATAAGCGTCTGAAAATTGCCATACTTCGTGGCCTAGGAAGGTGTTTACATACTATTACATACCATTTTGTAAATACTGCAATTGCTAATCATCTTTAGAAGGGACACAATTGCTAAACTCTTTTCTGAAAGCAACATGAATAGTTTAAAATCTTTTCTAACTCTTTTCAAGAACAGGTCCAATTGGCATCAGAATGTGAATTACACTGGAACTAGAAAATGCACAAAGGGCAGTCTGTCCTGTTATTCAGAAGAAAATGAAGAAATTAATTACAGATTTCCAAAGCCGATTTTGCAGCATCTTCATTTTCTTCTCTTCATTTTCTTCCTCATAACCATACCTCCATCGCAATCAAAGAAGCTTTTTAATTAGTTATGCAAAACTCCAAGATGGTTTATAACTTCCCGATCTTCCCAAGAATTCTTACAATAAAAGCCTAAAACCTACTCCAACTACAATTGTACTGACAAATACATAGAGGAGGTAGTAGAGGATCGTCCATCACAGTGACAATCCATCACAAAAACAACCCACCCAGAACATATAGGCCTAAAAACTTGAAATGGCCACTGTAGCCAGTACAAATTATGGCAGCTTGGAACAGCCAGGTTTCTCAAAAGTAAGGTCCTTCTTTGTCTACTATTCCCCTCTGCATCAATAAACAAATTGTGAGGAGATATGCACTGGTGTTAATCACATACTGTAAAAGATTAGCTGGTTTTTGCACCAGTTGTTGGTTTGTTATCATTCCCATCATATTGAAAGCTTATCCAACAGATGCCCTCCTCTTATCCTCCAGTGGTTCTTTGTGAGCTCAAGATTAACACACTAACACAATGTTTCTTCTGTATTAACCAGAATGAAATATTTGGAGGAGTCTTTGTTGCCATAAAATAAGGCAAGTTGCATTAAAAGGCATCCAAATTGTATTCACTTGCAGGCAACAAGAGTAAAAGACGATGCCAGCACTTTGTGCAACATATTCCATGCAAAAACTAATTAAAGGGGTTGAAAACCAGTATTATAGGTAGTCTTTTGAAACTTCATTTAAAATTGGCTACCAATGATATGCTGAATGTCACCTTTTTCTAGTAAGAATGAACTCTGATAATAATCTAAAGCACTACAAAAAGCATACCCATTTTTTAAAGTATTTAAAAAACATGAAGTCTCTGCTTGTCAAAGGAAAGCAACAACTATTTTCCAAATTAATTAAATAGAATAACAAATAGAACTGACACACAGATGATTTATCTAACTAAAGTTCACAAGATATATTTAGCCTATAGTAAAAGAAAGGGTGTCACTTTTTGTTACATGATTCCAAGGTGACTGCTTATATTTTGAACTGCTAGGCTAATGCTAGCCTGAGCACAAATCTGTCTTTTATTTCATAATTAATTCTCAGTGTCAAAACCAGTAGATGTCTTTTTTTTGTATCAACATACTCTGTCTGTTAATTATACCACCATAAAAATCAGGCTTGAAATCCGAATAATGTTGTGACAGTATGAAAGCCCATAAAGAGAATTCTGAAGGAAATACCAAATTCAGGCTCAAGCAAATAAATAAGTGAGCTCCTGAACTCCCAGACTTGATTGTAAGACTCAGCTTCACAGAAACTTAAGTTGGTTTTAATAGAATAACTGAAAAATACATGAAAAGTGAAACTGGTCATGGTAGTATCTTACTACTGTAAACCAAATAGCATTGTTTCAAAAACACAACCTTTGTCCTTGAACTTCCTCGAAGGCAGAAAGTCTGGGAGAACCACTGTATTCCCATGACTGGTCCTGTGCTCTGCCTGATTGAAGTGGGAGGTAATTTCAACGACACAATCAAAATTCTCTCTCAACAGAGCTTCAGGTACTCTCTGTTGCAGTGTAATAAAAATGGAGAATTACTCTAAGTATCTGGGTTTACATCAAGCTAGGCCTGCACGCTGGAGGATGTTTAGCTCTGCAGCCTGAAAAAAGAGGAAGCTGAAGTTCTGCAGCACAGAGCATCCAGGCTGATGGTTCTCAAGTGTGCTCCTCTTCCAGCTGTTAGCTTTCATCTAACATGGATCCCAACTCCTTTCCTGAAACCTCACACTGATGTCTCAGTGTCAGTTTAATACAGTTCTAAGAGAACAAACCAAACCCCAAATCACCTGTTTCTTGTTCCTGTTTTAATAACCCTACAGAACTGAGTAGCAGTGATATTGATGGTCCAGACTTCCTCCCTTGCCTCATACTCTCATCTTGGACACAAGTTCATGTTTCAGATTTGAAGACTGCAGTGTTAGTTGAATTCTACCATCAGTATCAAGAAATCTAATTCGAGCCTTCCATCATTTTTCACACCCCTCAGACATTTTTATCCATTTCATTTCATGCCATCTCCTCCTCCCTTTTTAGAGAAACCGGATTCCACAATTTATTTTTTACTATTTTTAATGTCTCTGGCATTAGCAGTTCTCTGACTTGTTCCTGTCTCTTGTGCACAGAACATTTTTCACAAACTCATCTGTACAGCTTTCACCCTTCCTCCAGTTAATTCCCTTTGGAAGACCCTCATCTGCCATGCTGCCCATGGGAAATCCAGCTGATTTATACTGACAAGTTAATTAAAAACCTCAACAGAACAGCTTACTCTTATTTACCAGCCAACAGTCACATATCCTGCCAAACTATTTCCCTCCATCTCCTTTGCATGTATGTTTTTATCTCCTTGTGGCAGGACCAGTGTTCTTTTTACACTCGGAAAGTTTGTACTACTTTGTGAGAATAACAGAAAACAAGTGTAAGTATGTGAGACTTGACTCCAGAAAGAACAAAAATCCCAAGTTGTTTATAATGACTCAAAAACTCCAATTAAAATAATAAAGATTAAATCTGACAATGTCTTTGTTATCTTTTATAGGCTGTGCTAGGTCTAGCTTTGCTTTGAAATTTTCAGTTCTTTTTTTTTAGAGAGATGATTCAACCCACCCAAATGCTGACAAGTGGGATGGGATAGTGCAGGCAAACTCAAGTTGAGAAATTTCAGTGAAATGCTCAACTATTTCATTAGGTGGAAAAGAGCAGGATCAACCAAGGATGTGCATCCTCTTGCCCTCCCCTTCTTTAGGGACTGCAAGCTGTTTTAAGCCAGTTTGGCTGTTCAATTTAATTTAGGATACTGAATAAATTGTTACCTTCAGGTGCTGGGAGAGGGAGATTACAACAGAATAATGTTTCAAATTCTTTAATGAAACAAATCCTATGCTGCTAACTTAACCTATTCTACCTTGAAAAAAAATATGGGAATAAAATCTAAAAGCCAACAAGCTTAACCACAAGAAAACCTAATATATATTAGGGGAAAAAATCCAAAAAACCATTTCCTTTAAGAATGACATTATAAATCAGTTTAGATTAATTATTTTAATGAAAGTTTTCAATTCTTTTACACCATTGGCATTATAAATCTGAAATTATATTTAAAATTAATTTTTAAAGAACCTCATGCATATTAAATACTTTTATAGAATATACTGACAGAAAGATAGTAATTTTAAGGGAAAACAAAGCTAAACTTTAAAAAGTATTAATTTTTGGCTTACTTGCAATCAGGAAATACAAATAAATGACATGTTTGGTCACTTTATTGAAGCCCCAGCTATATTCTCTTGTTCATCTGACACCTGGCTGGATGAAATTCATTTAACAAGGGAGCTGAATGTATATAAAAAAGAGAACAGAGCAAGGATGTGGCACTTGCCAGTAGTTCCAAAAATTTTTGAAGTTCCACTTGCTCATACATTACGAATATATGTTATTACATATATGACATTATGAAATGGAAGTATTTCAGTATAAGAATTTAGCATAAGAATACCACTGTTATTATGAATTTACCTATTGAAGCAATTCATGTTTCTAAAACTACAGATTAACATCCTAAACTACTGGGTTTTGCTTCACTTACAGATTAGGGGAATACTTAATAAAACATGGAGTTAAGTATAGATTACTATTTTTATGCTTTCTGGGCTTTTTTCCCAGAATCAGAAATTGATATAATCAAAAATTCAAAAAATAATACACATTTTTATCTACAGTAAAGCCAGTAAAGCAGTCCATTTTTTTTTTTTTTAGACTAAAGAAGTATTTCAGTAAGCACATTTCATATATTAGACCAGTTTCTTTAGAAAGTGTTAACATTTTGGGACCTTCCCTTCCTTTACAGTGGAAGTCAAACACCTGCATGGCTTGGCAACAAGAAGCCTTATACTGAAGATAACTTCCCTGCTAAACAAGAAATGCTCTGTTTGGGAGTTTTTCTTCTCATCTCTTCTTCTTTCTGCTTTCTGCCTATCACTCATACAGAAACCTTAAGAGGCCAAGCGAATACACTAGACAGAGACACTGTTAATGGATGACCTCCCTATAATTGGTCAACAGACTCACAGAATAGACATTTTGGACAGAGGATAGAAAGAGAAGCTTTGATAAGGCAGTCAAGCCAGGCTGTAGACTGTGGTTAATATTCCTTGCTGATTTAATAGTGGTAATTCCCAAGATAGGCATTGCTTCTGATGTAGGACTACCAAAGCACTTGAATTTAAATGTTTCCCTGTAAAATTTAAGCACTTGGTCAAGTGCATAAATCTCTATCAAGAGACTGCATGCACCCTTTCAATATTGAGTACTATTCAGTTAGCCAAAAGACTAAGTGAGATTAAGTCTCTGCCAAAACTGGTTCTTAACCACTCAATTAAGTCTGACATGTTTTAAGAGACAAAAGGTGTTTAATCAGTTGTTACGGATTTTTCTGACAGCTTGAGTATATGCACTCTGTTCTTACTCGAGTCAATCCCCAAAACTTCTGCAATATTACTTCAAGTCCAATTAAGACAACACAGCATACCTCCCATTTCTAGACTGGATACACACTAACAAAGGCCAGAAATAAACATGAAGGTTCAGATAAATAGGAAAGACAAAGTAAAATTGGATGGTGATGTGAAAGACGGTCATTAGTCCATCAAACCTAGACAGGTTTCCAAACAACTTGATGATCTTATTTCTCAAATGTAACTTAATCAAAAACTAAACGTAAAATCCCACCAGGAAACAGTTTGTCCTAAATAACTCATTACTCTTAAAATGGACTGTCCTGCACACCCTCTTCCACATCCACGTGTCAAAGATGATGTTCCTCCCCTTCTCCAGATCACTTCCAGCTCACTATGATGATTACAAAATTAACCTCAAAAAAAAGTCTGTGGTTTTTTACCATTTGCTATAGTGGATAGAGGCAACTCAGAGGTCAGTTATAATTCAGAGCTCTGGTAAAATGTAGGATAGGAACCACATGGCCTAGAGCAGGTAGGTTAAGAGCTAAGATAGAATTTAAGAAATCAAGAAACTAAGCAAGCCTTTGCCTTCCAGTGGCAGGAAACGACTGGATCAACTCAGTTACCCTGGCGATCTGACATTTCAAATCTTCAGACATGTTTTCCTTAAATATTAGAAAGCCACAGTATCCATTTCAATTCTCATTAACCGAAAGACTGAAATAACTCTGAAAACAAGCAAGCAATATTTTGTTTCCTTCAAGCTTCCCACATAATTCAGATAATGCATCACACCTGGAAGAGGCTTTACTGAGCGGGTGTGACCCACTACCGTTCAGTAAACAATTCACATGCAGAACTGCCTCCCTTTGCATCAAACGAATTGTGCTATAATGGAATGAGTGTGATACTTGAAAGAATTGCTTACAATTGCACATACAAGAGAAAAAGATAGCTAAGTCTAAATTAAGATGTTGGCTATGAAGTTTCCAATAGGACCTTGACATGACTGTTGACCTACTCATGACATGATCACACCAGTAAGGATTTGGAATTCTATTAGTATTACCAGAGGAAAAAAGTCAAGGAGTCATCAGGAAAATAAATCTATATCTGCTACTCCATCAGCCAATTACTGTTGTTAAAGTGGAATTAGATGAGTATTGACAATGTGAAGGGGATAAGGATTAAGCAGATGACAGAGCATACAGTTAGCACTGCTGTTCTGGTTTGTTGGTTTGTTTTTTTTTTCCCCCTACAGAAAGCCTTAAAAAACCCTCAGATGGGAAAGGAATATACTATACAGAATCCAGTGTTGTAACTCTGATCATGTCCTGAAGTAGCAGTTATATACATTAGCCTTCCAGCCAATCACAAAATCAGGCCAAACCCCAAATTCAGTATTGGAGTCCACTAAGGCAAGAGTTTGACATGACATTAACTTGACAACTGACTTCAACCTCAATTATCTGAATGCCACAAAGTAATGCAATTAAATTATGTTAGAGGTATTTTTCTTAGTTCTTAAGAACTGTTTCAATGTAATAAATGAAACCATAAAAATTTCTCAGTTAAATGAAACAGTCTTCATGAAGTCAGTGGACTTCTGACATTTAACAAGCTAACTTCACAGCTATTTTGTAAATCTTTTTAAATACTCCAAGTAATGGGAGAAAGGGCAGACCTGAAATTCTTACTGATTATTTATTTTGGCTGATACATCTATCAGGCTGCAATCTGGCTTTGGCATTGGCTACAGTTCCCATTATTTTCTTTTTAAACACAGATTCATATATAAAGAGTGTATTTCTACATGGAACAAATATTACTCAAAAACTTAGCAAACAATTTCCTCCTGTGGTTTAGACTGCCCAGACACTCAACTTCTCTAGTGTAATATGAAGGACATAGGTCAACCAGTGTGAATGAATGATACTGAAGCTCTGTGAAAGTAATATAAATTCTAATTGTTTGCAATTCTTACTGAGGATGCTAATAACACTGAAAAATATAGGGAAAAAATCCTCAGACATATGGTGTCAAATTTTCTTTTGAGTAAAACCCTTATTATCTCTGAATGTCATTATTTTTAAATAATAAAAAACATTTATTTCCAGCAAAAGTGTTAAATGCCTGCAGAATTACACTGCTATAATACAGTTTTCCTTCACAATCAGAAGTACTGAACCATGAACTCTTTCTCTGTGCAAACCAAAGGAAGAAACTTACCATATTCAAGCAACTTTTTAGCATTGTAATGATCAGGTTGCTTATTTGGCCCAAATAAACATCAAGATTGGCAGCTGACATCGCACAAGGGAAGAGGAAATCAAGGAATTGGAAAAGAATGAAATGACCAAACGTCTGGAGATAAAAATTCCAAGTGACACATAAAAATAGGTAGCGAGGAGATGCATGCACAGTAGTTATTATTTTATTGGTTATTAGTGCTCTTGGATATAAATATACTTTATACAGAGTTCAAATTCAAAGAATCAGTCTGCTGTCATCTCTGTTCGTGCTTCACCTGACTAAACCTAGCAGAGACCCAATTCTTATTCTGGGCTACCAGAAAGCAAATGTCTGCTTCCACCTTGACCCATCATTCTTGGAACTCAAGGGATCTGCCCTTCTTGAAAATTTGCCAAGAATTTTCTTGGCATGATCTTTTATCAGTACCTCAGGGAAATTTAACCTTAGACACTATTAGAACAGGAAAACACAACATTTTTAGAATATTCAGACAAAAGTTAAAGTAAGTCTTAGAGGTCACTACAGCCATAGATTTAGACATTAAAAAAAAAATCAAAAAATCAGCATGGTTTCTGTTCAGAAAAAGGTTTCAAGTATAATTAACTGAAATATAAATAACATTGTCTAAAATAATTAAGGATAACAGAGGATACTAATTACTAAACATAAATGACCTGGCCAACAAATCAATAAAATCAGTGCTTTTGAGTTTCTATTCTAACTGTCTCTACCTGTTCATGATGCATTCTGAAGGGAGACAAAGCAAACTGGAAAAAAAAAAAAATTCAAGCAACTCTACCTGGTTTCTTATAGCTTTACACCTGACATTTAAGTGACTTTGAGGGCTAACAAAGGCACAAACACTGATCAAATGTTGAAGCATTTATAAGGTTACTCCCACATGGGTTTCTCTCATGCTAATAACTAAGTTTATGCCAAAAGCCTTTCCTCAAGGGAGTTAATAAATTTAGGTTTGTCACTTAAGCTGGATCCATCTTTTCACAAAACTTGAGGTATTTAATAATCATTTACATCTGAACAACTGTCACATTTAACTGGATTGTCAAATTAACTTGGAATTTCCTGAAGGTATTGGAATGCAGCAAGAAAGAAGAAAGAAACATGATGACAGCTCACATCACCTCCATAGAAAACCCAGGTAAAATAAGGCAATAAAGAATTGGCTTTCTACTAGAGAATGACAACGGGTAACACACCTCTCTCTCTCTTCTTGACAAAACAGATTTATTACACTGGAAAAAACAGAGGTACCAACTCCACAGAACGTATCATCAACAACAGAGGTTATACAAATCTAGATGTACATTTCAATTATTATAGAAAATCTAGGATAAGATGCCTAGAAGTTCAAAGTAATGTCATTTAGAGAGACAAAGAAAGTTGCTTTTTTTTTCCAAGTTACATTAACTGTACTGATGTACAGCAGCTCTGGACAAACTTTTTTTTTTTTTTTTTTGCCTGAGTACAGAACAAACACCGGAGTCCTCACAGCACAGACCTCACATGTTCCACTGCTATGAGACTCTGGAGTCACTCTCAACTTATCCCTAAACACAGGAATTATATACCAAATTTCCCTGTGTCTACAATGTGGGTGTCCAATGTCACTCAAACGAAGATTTTCTTACCAGTACATGAAAATGTTTCTACAATTTTTCTTTTCTTCCTTAATCTACTATTTCCACTTAAACCATCTGCTATCATAATCCTTTCTTTCAATTTGCTGCAAGTATTCAGATTAAAAATTAGTACTGTATTTAAATAGATATTTTGCTTTCTGAATTACATGCATGTTTAATACTGATAGATACACACTAGTCAGACCACACAGAGAGATTTTTGACCTTTTTTAGAAGTGAGAAGAAAATGACTTCCTATTTTATTTTCAGCACCCATCATTCCCAAAAACAATCTCTTAGTGACCTTCTAGGGGTCAAGCAACTGGAATGATAGTACTTAAAACCAAAAAACATCACAACAGTTTTTAGGGAATTGGTCAGTCCCCAGGTGGATCTACATGGCATTTTTATGAACTTAAGTGTGACCTCAATCTACAGAAAAACAACCACTCAAATTTATAATGTTTCCTTGATCTGCACCAGACTGATGTTCCACTGGCAAGCTTATGCTCACTAGATATTATTGTCCAGCTTTACATCTCAGGCTCCTTTTCAGATCAGCAATTGGCAGAATAGGCTGAGCAGACACTGTTGATTTGCTTACTTAGGACAAATGAGTAGTTTCACATTCAGGTGCAAGAGAACTGAGATGAGAGAGCAGCAGTAAGATTGTTTGCATTGGTAACTTGTTCACATATTCTAAATAAAAATGACTATTGCACAAGCAGCTGGCTGATGACTAGAAGTGGACCAAAAAGGTGATTACACAGCCTTCTCAAAAGAGATACAACTCAAACATTGCACTGAAGAACACCTAGAGTAAAAACAGTCATTCTGACAATTCACTACTATTACACCACCATTAATCTTAAGAGCTTTGATCCCGAGTTAGGATCTCTTAGGCATTAAAAAAATCCCAACCTCAGGTAGAACCTTTGTATTTAAACACTTGTTAGGAGTTGAAAGCTTAAGAGGGGTCACATTTAAATTAATGCAACTTTGTATGAATTCGGAGTGCATCTGGCAGCAACTCTTCTCAGTTAAGGGACATTACAAATAGCTGTAACAGTGATTGAGAATAAAGGGCAAAAGAGCAAGAACACACAAACAAGTAAAATGCAGAAATATAAACTTCAACCAATCCACTAAATATAACCTGTCTTGCCAGATCTTTTTTAACTTATTGGAAAAGTTGCTCTACTTAATATTGACAAAGAGATGTGTAAATCAATACATTTGGAACAAGCAATATATTTTAATTTAAAAATGTTCAAACTGCAGGAGTAAATCTATGCACTTAGCACATACAAATCAGAGGGGTTTGCTTGTTGGGTACTTTTGACAAGATGGTATGCAAAGCCCAGATGCAAGTAACATCACAAACATTTTTAAAAATAGACTAGCTAAAAGTAGGAACGTGTTGAAACAAACTCTATTACCATTGGCTTGAATTTACCTAATGAAGTCAAGGAAAAGACACCACGGAAAAACTCTCAGTTTTCTGTTTTGCAATATATTCCAACTACTTGTTACTGTCATAAAGTTCAGACTCAGGCAGCTCTCAGCAAAATGAAACTCAGAATGAGAAAAGAGTTATAAAAAAAAAAATGAGAAGTCCCAAGTGTAAATAAAGACTCCTCATTTCTTCCCCATGGTATAATACTGCCCCTAAACCTTCTCCCTATGCTACTTCAAAATTGCATCGCCACCTTTCCTAATCATTGTCTCTTAGATGTACCAAGTTAAAAAAACTTTCAATAAAAATATACAAATATAAACCTCATTACTCATTTCCCCATTTTAACATGGACTTAAGTATGCCATAATGTGAAAAAGCCCCAGGTATTATTATTATTAGTGTTATAATTGTTATCATCATCATTAATATTATAAAAAATATACTACACTAAAATAGGAGGTTTTTTTCAAGTCTGAAAAATACACGTGTATCAAATTTCAAAATAAAAGTCTGGTAGGAAATTCTTACTAAAAGGGGATGAGGTAGGATTCTATTAACTATGTATCAACAGAGTAATTATTTGAGAAGAAGCAGGCAAACTGGGACAGTCTCAAGTTTCTCAAGTTAAATTAGAGTTAATTAATGTCTTTTATAATAGTTATTTATGATTTTTTGTTCATCATGATGGAATGATAATGATAAAAGCAGACAAACCAGTCTTAAAAAAAGGAAAAAAAATATGTAGAGATTATTTCAGAATAGTCCTAAATTTATAAAGTTATAATTGCCTATGTTAGAAACAATGATATCACCTTCATTGCATACACTTTGATGGACCAGAAATTTTCTTGGCAGTGCTATCACTCTTCTTTGTATTTGCCCTACTTGCTATAGCCTAGAATATAATCAAAGTTTCAGCTGTTCCTGCAAATTAATTCATCAAGTTTGTAGTAATTTGAAATTGGACTACAACTTTGATCATAACAAATTAGTGCTAATAAGGCCAACTGTTCATTCACCATGGTGCTATGCTAGATTTGTGATGAATGGTAAAAGACTGATTATTATTTTACTTGTAACTACAGTCAGAGAACATTAGAAGCAAGAGCCAGCACAAATCATTCAAAGTGAATTTCAACAATTAGGATCTTAAAAAGAATGAGAAAATATTTCTCATTTCTCTTCCTCCCCATTTCCTATAAACATCAACCAGCAATACGTTAATGTCTAATAGCTAACCCCTATTCAAAGTAAAATCTAAATTCATAAATTGCTTCTGGGAAATGGTTGTGGATAACAAAATGAAAAGGTGTTTTTAGAATACCTCTTAATTCTACTAGAATGTGAAAACCCCCAAATATTGCTGTTAAATACTAGAATTCAGATTGTTATAACTCCCCAGCAAGCCAGTTTGATATCCCTGAGCAAGACAGTGAGGAGTGTATTTAATATATCATGATTGTTCTTTAAAAAGGTTTCTCATGACATTTTAGGTTGAATAGAGGATTAAATAATTCAGAAAGAACATTTATTTTATTCTTACCACTTGAAGTAAAAAATGCAAAATATCAGAAGTATATTGAAAATAATTGCACTGTTTTCCTGATTATTTGGGTTCTATCTTCAAAACCACATTCCACTCTCAGTCTACATACCCATCCCATAACAAAGTTTTGGAAGTAATTTGAGTAGTTGAAACAAAACCTGACTTTTCCTGGTAAACTGCCAAGGATTTTCATCAAAGTATTAAGAATTTTCCCCTTTGAATGAAAGAGGGTTGCTGGTTACAATACTCTATCCCTTGCAATTATAGTGAATTCCTTCTGCTGGGATGACTGCCTTGACTCAGTCTCTGCAAGGCCAGAGTTCATAACGCTCCTAAGCAGCTGTGGTGTTGTTTTCAGCATTGATGCACTGCCAAGCAAGGCCTGTTGCTGCTTTTCAGTCTCTGCTGTCACCACTCTTCAATGGCAATCCAGAATTAAGCATTAGGCTTACTGTGACAAATAAATTTATTTAAAATGACTACCAAAACCAGCACAAACAATATGGTAAGGAAGGAAATAACGAATAAAGAATACTGTCAAAAAGACCCAAAGAGAAAATGCCATGAAAATGCCAAAGGAAAAAACACAAAGAGAAAATGCCATGAAACATTTCTGGGAAATGAGAGTCCAAGAAACAATATATATGACAATACAGCAGGTGATTTTCCCTGTATTCTCTTCCAGACCTGCCCTTGCAGCGACACTAAGCGGCAATCCCAGGCAGGACTGATGCAAGAGAGAAGGGAGGTTCTGGTTTATTTTTTGCCTTAAATAAGACAATTATGCAAGACATTTTTAGCTAATATTTGGACAACACAGAAGTCTTAACATTCTAATTAAATACATGAAGCTTAATGTTCTGGGGTGATCAATGCATGCAGTGGGTTACAGGACAGGAACCAGACAGAGCACAATGGAGTCGGCAAGCTGCCACTTCATGCAGTGCCTCTCCCAATGCTTGCTTCTACTCATGCCTGTGTCCCCCGAGGCCTAAGGAATACTACACAGATTTCCTGGGGTATCTGGAATTCACACATCTAAGTCAGATAGAGGGAGGCCTAACTGGCCAAGTCTGGCAACTCAGACAGAATGCCAAGGGTGGCAAGAAAGCATGGCACCTTGCTAGAAATGCAGGTGAGACTGATGGTGCAGCACGAACAACTAGACTGCCAGAAATAAGAGACTCGGGCACTAAGATTTGAAAGAGCTCTTTCTCATTGCTTTTCAAAATATATCTTTTACAATTTTATTTTTTTTAGTAAATGTACATAATACTTATTTAATAAATACTTAAGCACAGAGAAACTCTTTGTATTTATTTTTGGCAATGAAAAATATAATCTGACTAACACATCAGCAAGAACAACCTTTTCTTTTACCATACCCCCACTTAAAAATTCCTTTATTTAATAAATATGCATCTTTCTGCTACATGCTCTACATCAAAGATCCTTCCTTGTTCTTCCTAAAGACCATGCACTATAAACCCTATTCTGCGCCACCGATTTTAAATTTAATCTATAAAAGTCATTTTACATATACTACAAATAACAATACATGCCCCAGTTTGAATATTAAAGCTGTAATTCAATTTCAAGGTTCTTCTGACAGTATTCCAGTATCACACTTTTTTTTTCCAAGATACTACTTGAATCCTTTTTAGAAAATCCACAAACTACCACAAATCAAAGCTAAAAAGCATAGACATTTCATCAAGAACTTCAGTAAAGCTTGTTGCTATCCATGCAAACAATACTAAGTAGTTGGTCCTACTATCTATTTCTATTTCTATTAGTTTCTATATTAATAGAAATAGATAAAATTAATAAAAGAAGTTACGTTATTTCATGTTTATAATTCGTACCCTAATACACATTCATTTCAACTTGCTATGTATTTTCTACTTGCATTCCTATCAAACAGAAGGGAGGGTGTTATTAGCTGTTAAGACAGATACATGAAAAACCCACACAGAGATAAATCCAGATTATGTAGTGTGAACTCACCCAAGTCTCTGTTCCTTAGACTTTATTAGCTTTAATTACTCAGCAATACCTAACTGTTAGACATTACTGGGCTTTGACTGGATGAAAAAAAATAAATTTAGCTTCTATGCATCTGGTTAACAGTCTCAATAGTGTAGGTGGTGGTCAGGGACTGGCCTGTGCTAGTCACATTTGGTACCAGTGGGCTCTGTGAAGGAAAAAAATCAACTCGCCATACACCAAAATGGAACCAGGAGTCCCTGGTTCTTCTATCAAAAGAGTATTTGGGTGCCTCCCAGTGCCTCCCAATATAAACAAGAATACATATGGAATTCAGAGACATCCACAGCCAGAAGAGCACACAAATTATCTATGCCTAGCCAGAACATCTCTTGGACGAAAAAGAAACACAAACATAACAAGCCAAGGACTGGTATAATCCATAGTTCTTAGGCAAACTTGCTCCACTTTAAAGAGGCTAAACAAATTATATGGCAAGACATGGGAAAATCTCAAAGAGGTTCTCCCCCGTCTCAACCTTTCACAACCTACCATCCTACTGTACATGACAAAAATTCATGGCAACACCTACCAAAACCCCCTTCTTATCTCACCTCTTTTCTTTGACACCTTTCAGATTAACCATTGTTGCTTAGTAGGTGAGACCCCGCCAAACATCAGGACATCCTTGATCAGGAATAATCAGAACTGAGAGAATTGCTGAGCATTCCTGTTTTGGGTTAATTGATGAGGATTGCTGGTTTGGTTTATCACTTTCATGAGAGAAAACTCAACAGGTGCCACTGCTCAAACAACAAGCAATACAGTTTTCCAGGCCACACAACATCTAGATCATACTTAACAACACTGGGCGCATGGATCAAGAAGATTGATCTCTATAAAGCATACAACCATCAAAACTTTAATAAGATTGATGCACAAACCTGGACAAGTACCACCAGCTTCCTCAGAATGCCCAGTTAGAAGATGTATGCTAAGGAAAGCACACAAAGCTTTAAAAAGTCTGCTCTGAGATAATTTGTGCCAGGCATTTTGCCAAAGGATAGATCATTAATGGTTTTGATGATCTCCCCTTGGAGAGGGGGCTGCCAAGACAAATCCTCTTAGTTATACTAGAGAGGTTAAGTGAGGTCAAAAAGTCCCACCTCTCCCCAGCTGTGGGCATTTCACCAGTTTGATAATTTTGATAATGAAATAAATGAATGCTTTAGGTGTTTACATTTAATTAGTCTGATGCCAGCAGAGTTTCTAATAACCAGTATTGTACTTGGGCTTGTGTCTGCTTTGATTAGCTCTCTTAACGGCCGAGCAGCTCTGTCACCCTACTGGAATAATCTACTTTGCGCAAGTCAAGGCCATTTGAGACCTCTGGGCTATGTGGAGGCTGACAGCATGGCTGGCCACTTCCAGCTCCTCCAGCAAGAGTAAAGGGGACACCAGATGTACCTGAATCTCCAGGCACTCTTCTGTCTCCCTTTAGGTTAAGGTAGACACAAGAGCCTGTTTATTTTCTTCTGAAGGCAAAAGAAATAGTTGTGCTTGGTAACACACTTTGAAAGCCACACAATACCTCAAGGATATTATTTACCTTCTAAAGTAAGAGTGTCTAAACATTCACCTGTTCCCTAAACACTTCTATGCACAGGAGGCAAGAATTAATCTCCTTTCATGAATAATACTTGTACAGTTGATCTCCATGGCAACAAAAGGCGAAACTTAAAAACGATTGGTATAATAACATTCAGTATCCCATCAAAATAGTTAGGTACAACAAATACTATTTGTGGCTACTCATTCAAGCACATTCTCCACATTGTTATGCTCCCATTTCAATTACTTTGAGATAAAGTTTCTTTGCTTTACTAATTTAATGGAAAAACTGGAGAAGAAACACATCCAATAGGAATCCAAAGTTTTTGAGCAGAAAAAACACACAATAACACTAACTGAAAGGTCACCAATTTCTCTCAAAGAACCAGCAACAAAGAGTGTATAAATTGTCAGCCACAATATTGGATAATTTTACTGAAAGCTCTCTTGCAAAACATTTTCTACTCCCTCATCACTACATGATAAACCAGCAGACTACAGATACAATGGATGCAATCTACCAAAATACAGCAGTTTCACATCTATTAACCTAGAATCAAAAGATCACTAAATAATTAAGGACCTATTTCTCCAAGGTCCCACAACCACTCAATACCTCACCACAACCAGACACAGGTAGTCATAATGAAGTTTTCCATGCTCATGACAGATTTTGGGCCTGCTGCCCTCTAAGACTGCTGAAGAGCTCTGATTATACCACCGGCAGTAGTAACTCCCCTGAAATAAGCAAATGAGGTACAAACCTCCCTCCACAGAAAAAGAATAAAAGAAAAAAAAATAATCCCCCTGACCAAAACCTTGAAAGAACACCTAAGCAGACTGCTTTTTACAAAGCACCTCTTCTCACCCCATAACATTTAAAAGGAAGAGAAGATTGTCATGGAACATCTGGACAACCACTAGAGCTTGCTAGTAACGGGTTATTATTGACTCTGCCTATGTATTGTTATTTTGTGTTGCTTTACAGTACACACATCTCAATATTATTTTTTTAGAAGTTGTGCTCACTGCTCTAATTCAGAAGGAAACACATTTCTTCTAAAAAGACATGAGAATTCTCTTCCATGCAACATACACACTTTCTGAAATAACAAAAGCATCCTGGCAACTATAAACCCTGAGAAATGACAGTATTAATGTAGTTCTGAGAAAATTATGTTTTGAAGTTTGAAAGAGTTTACACTAAGTTAAAATGATCACATGATACTAATTTGACAATTGTTACATATCAGAGTTAATTTACAGCCTTGCATCAGTTTACACCATTAAATATTCATTATACCAGTTACATTTACTGATGCTTGTTTGCTCATGTGCTTCTTCCAACCACAGAAAAATGTGGCAAGAAAATAATTATTCTTGTAACAGATTATGTATCTTCAGTTGCAAATGTTCCTTTCAAAGACCATGTTCTTCTGGATCTTGCCAGTTATTAGCACTAGTTAAGTAATTTCTGCTTCCCCCAGGCAGTGACAAACACATATTTAAAGCAATTAAAACAGACAACATTTATAGTGATTGGCTAAAGCACAAAACAAGCATACACAAACCCTCTGCTGTTTCTCTAATTCTATGGCAGCTTTCTCTGCCTTTCTCTTGAAGGCTGTAGTCCTACCCACTACATACCTCAGAATAAGTCCTGAGGGGAGGTCACACAGATTTATATCACTGCTGGAAACTCAGCTTTGTTGCAAATGTTTTTGACTGCTTTTGAAATGGATTATTACAATTAGAAATAGAGTAACACTGGGTGCTTCTGATTTTGACAATTTAAAGAGGCATTTTTCACCCAACTTACTCTTGAACAATGTTAATACATGATTATGACATATGCAATTGTCAATATGTACTCTGAGTATTAGATTTGTATTTGTACATAATTAGAGTAAAGCCTAAAATGTGCAAAAAAATCATACTTCTGTATCAAAATAAGAAATTAACTTTGAGAGAGAGATGCACATATTGACACTATTTTTAGACAAGCAGGTAAGACCTGTAATTAAAGCCTGATCTTTGCCTAAGAAAACATCTGTTTTCTTCACTGTGTAATTAGTAAAATTAATGAATTCCAATCCATCCACACAAATGATTTTTTTAACTTTGAAATCAATCACTTTAAAGCCCAAGATGCTTTCAGCTACACAAATCTGCCAAAAAGTAATACTGTAGATCAAGTTCAAATTCAGACTGTAATTTTCTTCCTGTTGTGTTTCAAACATTTTCCAGCCTTCTTCCTCTACTCTGCCAATGTTCACACTTTTATTATAAACAAAACATATCTGTGTCTTTAAGAAATTTGAGATGACTACATACTAGATTAACCTTCTCATACATAATTTTTGTCAGAGAATTAAGATTAAGATCACATTTTTAACTGGATCATAACAGGAAATATGCTTATTGGGAGATTAAAAAAATAAGACTATCCCCCTCTGACACATTTTATTATATACAGAGCAGGAAACTGCTGAAGAGTGAACACAATTTCACAACACAGATTAGAGTATCAATCATTAGAGAAATTTCTTTTAAAATATTTTCTTCTTAAAAAAGTGTTACTTCTAAGAACATTACATGGCAGGTGACCACACTGGAAGAGGTTAGCACTGGATAATTACAGACACCCCAAATAAGGGGGCACAGGGTATGCTTCAGCAATCACCACTACTGTGGTGATTACAGCCATTGTATTGCTGCCCCAAAGGGACAAAAAAAGGAGGCTTCTACCACACCATCTTTGGGTTCTCACTCACAAGGAGAATTCTGATTGCCCATATTAAAAGTCTTTGACCAAAACCCATGTATCTGTTCATCTGCTATAATTGTTTCAATCCTCCTCTTCAACTCCTGGAGATGTGCAGGAAAAACCCAGCTAACAATCTCATAAGTACTTGTTTTACCAATCTGGCCCTCAGTCAAGAAGTTGCAGTGAAAAGTCTTTTAATCACCTTCTGATCAGAATTTACTGGATTGGATCTAAGTTCAAGGGTATTAAAATGTGCAAAGGAGACTATGAAAAAATGGCTGGGTTATAGATTTTAACTTCTTAACTAGAAAATTGACTCAAAATAGATTTTCTAATTTACAATGAATCAAAAGAAAAAACATTAGACCATAGCAAAAGTGGCACAAATGTATCAAAAAGCAAATGAATAAACATTTGAAAAGATTTATTATTAGAAATTGTAATAAATTTTGGAAAGATGAATCGATTTTAGTTAAAAGGTATAACTGACAATTTATTGGGCGGGAAGATGCATTATTTTCCAATTGTTATCCACCTACAGTAAAACTGATTTGTGTCCTATTGTATTTTATGGAAAAGGAGAGAGCAACTTTCAGTGATTTAGATTAAATGTATTAATCATAACCAGACACTGTGAACTATATATCTACTATTAAAGAAGATTTTTGACATTTAATTCTGTAGCAATATTTTGGCTCTGTACCACTCTTCCTAAATCCAATTCCTGCTACAGTTGGCAGATTTCTCCCTTTTAATTTTATGGGGCTTAAAGTAGCATTTAACCACCCATGCGGTAAATAATGCAGGATTAGAAATATTTAGTGTTTTGTTTCCCTTTGAAGAGTACCAATCCATCAAGTCCCAAATATTTTAAAAATATTTTCCACATTCTAGTAATATTTAATATAAGATTCAGTAAAATATCCTATATAAATGAAGTTGGTTCTCTTCCTGAAATAAAAAATGCTCCACATTAAATACTAAAGAAAATATGCATCTGCATCACTGTTTTAGGGGAATTAATTTTACAATGGTACTGCTTTGTGTACAAAAACTTCAGTAAAACCTTCAGAGTTTTTAAACTTGATAGTCACATAATATCTCATACTTACTCTCAATCAGAAAAAAATACACTTAAATGTTCTCTTGAACAAGACATCACAATATATTTTATAATATTTATACCCAACTTAACAATGAAATGGTAGTTCTATTTATGCAAACCCTCCTCCTGTTTTTTATGCAGTCATTGCCTATGTTTTGCTTAAATGCTACATTTTGCTACATGAAAAAATGAGCTTAGAATAATTTTCAAGAGACAATGGTCTTAGAGTTCTTCTAAGTACTGCAAATAGTCTTAAATTGCCTTAGACCTACACAAACACGTAGATTCCAGATTTTTAAAAAACACAAATGAGAGTTGCAGTATGGCAACAAAATCTCAATTGTCACATGTACAATGCCTTTTTCCCCTAACATGACAGTGTGACAGAAAACAGCAAAAAAGGGTTTTCTCCAGTTTGACCATATTCTACAGGGAATAAAAATGCAACCTATTGTGAACATACTGTATGTATCAGTTTAGGTGTTTGTAAAATAAGGCTTTTAGAAGCCTTGTGCAAAGCAAACAGGTCAGAGTAAAGGGAAAATGGGGCACATTTTCTCTAAAAAGCCCTTTAAAGTGGACTACACAAGTGTTGAAAGAAATACACCTCTAAAGCAGGACAGTTGCAACAGAGCTTGCTCATCAGCTAACAGTAAGGAAAGATGACTTCCTAAATAAACAACTTTCAGTTCTCTGAACTGAGAAGTTTCTTCCTTAACCTAAAAAATCATCATCTGCAGGAATGCTAAGTCAAAGCTCAGAAAAAACAGAATGACAAAGTCCTACATGTGAATGCAGCTGTTTAAAAGCACCTGTCAAAACCACCCATCCGAAGTTAGTAGTGAGAAAAGGAAAAACTATCCACAGCAAAAATCAGACCAGGAGCAAGTAGAAGAGTCTGCTGAGTCTAATTGCAAGGGGCTGAATGAAACAGATTTTGAGCTGTTATCAAAACTGTTGGACTGGATGGGTTCACTTGATCAGTTACACGCATTTACACTTCACTTCAAAAAGAAGCTATAAAACCACCTGCTATGTTGCAGCTGAAGGGACAGTAACAAGTACAGGCCAATACACTCTTGAAGCACTCCAGCTGCAAGTGCTAACATTAATAAACCTTTTCTTCTTGTCCTCTTTATTCCTAGATACTCTATGTAGATCAGCAACTGGAGAAACGGTTTAAGTACATAAAAACAGTAATTATTATGCTTTGGAAAAAACCATACCAATGTTTTATGTAGGGCTTTCCCACAACACCAAGAACCCACAAAACTGAGGAGCTTTGAGTTTTTCTGTGACTCACCTGACAATTCAGAGGTTTTTTAAAGTACCGATTATCTTTGGGGAATGACCTTTACATTCTAGGATTGCTTACCGCCATTTTATTTCAAGTTAGCACTGCTGTTTCTGATGCTGGATAAACGTGTTTTACAAAGTGTTCGCTTCCAACAGCTCTTCAAATTGAACATGTTACAGAAACATAAACAAAGCCTACATCTCTGTAAAGAAAAGGTTCTGTATTCAGTTATGTGCTTACTTGCTGTAAGTACCATGTGGTTGGAAGAGGAAATCCTGAGAAGCTTTGAGTAATTTTTGCCTTTTTAAAACTATGCTCTCAATACGCACATTCGATTTTCTTATTTCAAGAAACCAAACAGTAGCAAGCCTGTCACTTTTGCAGCTGAGTCAGAAGTAAGGCAGGTACAACAACAGTGGTTTGCTCCATTCCTTTCTGGTTGTGTTCAACACTGTACTTATATCTAACTGAAGTCAGAGCAATCAAAAAGAATGGCAGAGGAGGACCTCTCCATTCCTGTATAATCTCTCACATCAGAAAAGAAGCAGAGTAATTTTCTTGGTTGACTCAACTTCAACACAATACATCATGAATGTTTCCTACTTTATTTTCTGTCCTGTATTTTGAAGTAATTTGATCTACGCACTGCCATGATGAATTCCTGGACAGAGAACTACAGATCCAGTTTAATTCACTACTTTTGCAGTACTTCTTACTCTGGGTACAAGCTACACGAATTTTAAATTGGGGTTTGTATTTTTGCTTTTGTTTAATGTCAAACAAGATTAAACTATTCCAATTCCTCATCACTGCCTTATAGTAATGATTAGAAAGATAAGCTGCTAATGCTATCCATCACTTCACACAAGATTTTTGGAATATGTATTACACAAACTAATTCTAACAGCACCAGTGAACAAAACAAATGAGTGCACCTGAATATAAACTGCTTATCTCAGAATAAATGAATGCACCTGAATATAAACTGCTTATCTTAGAACAAATCTAGAAGGTCACTTAATAGGCTTAATCTAGATATCTAATGGAAACACTGCTTATCTCTAGACATCTAAAGTGGCTGTATTCATTACAGATGACCACCACATGAAAGGCAACACAAAAAAGATATGGGACTATTTCAAAGTTGTTCCACCTATCAGCAGCCCTGATGGAAAACCCTATTCATGTGAATGAGTTACTATGGGTTGAATTAGCAAGAAACTTCCAAGTGTTTAGGAGCTGTAGTTGACCTTGTATTTGCTTTTGGTTAAAAAATGTTAAACAATGTGTTAGCTGAAATCACTGGCATGATTTTCATTATTTACTTAACATTTATGATGTTATTACAGCATAAATTAGATGATGCTTATCAGGTAAATCATAGTATCTGTGCAAGTGTTCCTTGCCTATTACACATGTTTTTCTGTTCTCAGCATTAAAGGATCAACTCCCCCATCAAGCTCAATACAAGGAAAACCAACTCCTAACTTGACTCTGGGTACAAGATGCTGTCCTACCATTAATTGTTCAAAATGCTGCTCCTGAGGCATTATGAAATTTCTAAAAGAGACACAACTGAGTGAAACTCCTGCAGAAAAGATACTAAGTGCAATTACATTTAAAGGATTTATCTTTTCCATGAGAATTGCACTAAAACATAAAACATCAAAGAACCCATAGGCACTTGGGAAGTCAAAATAAGCCAATTCCAAATGTCTACAGAAGAAACATTTCAGCCACACACTAGAAAGTGAGATTTCTTTTAAAGCTGCAGAAAACAAGAGGAATAAGCACGTTACTTCATATTTTGAGGTCAGAGGCTTTAAAAATCGTTATTATCTGTAAAGACTGCTGTAAACTGTATTAAATGTGTTTTCCAGACAGACACTAACTGAAGAATGAAAGGGATATCATAATGCTATCTGTCCTCTTTAAAAATAAACTTAAGTGAAATTGTAGATGACAATCATTGGAGAGGTTGGGTTGAGGTGAATTACAAGAAATACTGCTTAGCCTAACAGTTCATAGCACTTGTCACCACGAATAAACCACAGACCGCCTCTGAAAAACTAAGCAACACATTTGGCATTTCTGAGACTAATGCTGGAGGGCAACTATTTTGCTGAAGTGGCATGCTGGTTTTGACACTCTACTTGAGAGTCCAAGAAGAGACCAAGTCATCACATTCATTTCAGTGAGACAGAAGTTAATCTTTGATAGTTTAAGGGTATGCTCTGCTTGTCACTGCAGGTCAACTATACCAAGAAATAACCATTGTGACCTTTGTGACACAGACTCTCTCTTTTACTGGTTACACCTAAAAGATACTTACATTTTGTTAATAAACTACAATTGTTATCTCCACAAGCTACTAATTGGCTGATGCATCTAAAGTATTTTCTTTTTCTTGATAGTCAAAGATTTTGCAGGAATCAAGGTAGGACAGAACTCAAGACTCTGCACTCTAATTTACAAGGTAAGTGGTACAGAAGAACGAATAAAAAACACATGTGGTTCACCTTCACCAGTAACTCTTTTCTGGCTAATGAACTGCAGCTTCAAATGAGACAAATGCTGTGGTATTATTTGTGCCTCTGCTGATTTGATGACACCACAGTAATTGAAGATTTTCATTAGACAATTCCAGGTGACACAAAAATCACTGTCACTTGAGGCAAAGAGTTTGTAAGGCAGACTTCGTTCAACCGTAAATCTCGTAAGTGATAGGCAGAAATCACAACCCTTCATAACGATGACATCAACACTGACAAACCTGACCTATTAATTGCAGTGCTCTGCCTTGAACAATCAAAATGCAAACTGTGTCTTACGTATGGATACCACTGCTGGTGCCATTAGTGACGAGAACTACTTTGAGAACTGACCTACCATGAAAAATGATACAGGAGTAATTAGGATCCTTTCAGTGAGGAAGTATGCTAGGCTATTATGAAAGTCACTAAGCAGCTTTAGTCCTCCATCAGGTGCTTCCCATGGCAGATGGAAGTTACATTAGGCTTGCATCGGTGTAAGTGAAAGCTTTAGCAAAAATGCACTGGAAGATTGATTTGTAGGAAAAAAAAAAGCCCTTGCTATGTGGAACACATAGTGAGGATTAAAAGGTGTAAGAACAGTGAGTAGTTCCTAGAGAAATGTATAAATATGTTAAGTTAAACATCACAGATACCTCAACATCATCCACATGATTTACCCTTCATTTTGAAACCTACATTATTTACAATTAGGTTTTGAAATTTGACTGAAGCTTTTTTTTCCTCCCCTTTGGTTCATGGGCTTGGGTTGGAAGGGACCTTAAACCATCTAGTCCAATCCCCCTGCCATGGGAAGGCACACCTTCTGCTAGATGTGAAATTGTTGTTTCCCCATACAATAAAGCTATTTCAATGTGATTAAATTTTGAAGTCTTGAAGTACACCACTTGACTCACTCCTCAGGAAATCTGTCACATTTTTGCCCATAGTTATTGAACACTGGAAGAATCAAAGGTGGGGCTTACACTGACATCACAGCAGCATTTCCTCTCCTAACAACTTGAATTTTTCTGCCTGAAAAAACATATCTGCAGGAAGCACATAGGTGCAGGAAATCACCCACTCTGTAAGGAAGTTTTATCCTTCTACATTGTAAAAATAAGGTATTGAGTTAAAGAGAGGATTAAAAGAGCACAACATTCACTACATTTTGCATAGGTAGATATCCATTAAATGTAATTACAAACAAAACAAAAAAAAAAAGGAAAAGCATACAGAGAAATGCTTTCAGTAGCTGAGTATTTTTGATGACAGGAATTTTTAATAAAACCATTACAAAGTCAAAAAAACCGTACCCTCCTACTTGTTTAAATTCATTTACAGTTTTAGCAGTGTAAGGTTTCAAAATGTTACCCTCAGAGGCCTAATATTCCTCATCATGAATGAATCAAAGTATGAAATCCAACAGAGTTTAGTTTGTTATAATCTAATACCATCACATTTCCACAGAATTTGATATACAAACTATCACTCCAAATGACAGAAAATCATTAACTGAAGAAAATAATTAATACACCACAGATAAATTCTTTCAGTCACCTCACTGATACTGTATTGTTTTATCTGACTATATACCACTCATCCAATGTAAACAAATTCTCCACACCACCAAACACACTTTGAGTGTTCTTCCACAAGTTGCAGAGCATCCACAAAGAGTGGCCAAATTATTCTTTAAGGAAATATTCCTTGAATCTATACCAAGGTTTCCTACCCAGTAACATTTCATTTTATTTACAAAATATTTTGACAAGAAAAAAGCTCCAGAAAACCTGTTTTTTCAGATCGAAAGACCTTAGAAGCAGAAATGTTTGAATTGATTTTACATTTTGAAAGCTGTTTAAAAGAGCACAAGTGCTCAGTGCGTCTTTTCTCCTAATGGCAAGAGACTGTTAATCTGTCAACAATTTTTTTGAGAAAAGCTTTTTTGAACTTCTGAGGAAAAGTCACGGGATTTGACAGAAATACCCAGTCACCTTCAGATAACTAGTCCTGGAAATGTAGCTTTCACCCTTTAAGCACATTTTGAATAATTATAACTGTGTATAGTCAAGCTCAGTAGTAGAGCTGTGCAAGAAAAAAAAAAAAATCTAGGAGTGCCCCACGACACAAAAAAACTTGGATGGAAAAACTGGCAGAGTAAAAAGAAAGCATCTTTTTTATTGGTCATGGTTTTTGCACTTTAACTCAGTGAAATCACCAGCTTCCAGCCAAGACAGGGAATACAGGCAGGAAGAGATGAAACAACAGCACTCATTTTTAAAACTTATTAAAACTATTTTCACTTACTTGTAGGGAGGAGTTGTGAATGAAAGTCAAAATTTTCAATTACTATGTTGGGCAAAACATTTTGAAGAACAGGAGAAAATAGTCATATTATGTTTTCACTAGCTATAATTAACTCTTATTTTGTTTAATAAGGGTTTTATGCTCTCCCCAGGAATCCACCTTAGAAAAAAGTGACAACCTTAATCATTTTAGTTAAAGAGATAATTTAGGATTCTACATCATAGAAATAAACCTTTACAGTGCCAACATATCTAAAATGTTAGATTTCAGATTTTATTCTATGAAATACCAAAGCTTCAACTGCAATTTGCTAGAAAGAACACAGATACAGTACTAGAAAAGTGACATGTATACTAACTAAATGTCACTAGGTAAGTGCCAAGTATATAAACACACGAAGATCAGAACAAAAAAGCATTCCTTCTAAAAAATCAGTGTTTCACTCACAGAACATTACCTCTACATTGCAGGACTTTTGCCTTTGCCTAACATTAAGCAATATAAGACTTGGGACAACTTGATCAGGTCATACATAACTTCAGAATTCAACCAACTACAGTAAGACTTTGTGCAATATATACCTTATTATAAGAGCACATTAAATATGAAAGCAAATGTATATTTTCCCTCATTTTAACTACAAAGCACTACTATCAGCTTGGCATGGTATTAGAGAAACCACATGCTTTTCTATTTCTTTTCAAATATAGTTACAGCTGATGCTGTGACAAAACAAACTAATGAAGACATGAAAACCACCATTACAGTAATGAACTAGTTAATTACAGATTCTATTAAAAATGTGGGTATCTTAAGTGAACTGGACAATTGAAAGGCTATAAGCTAGTTGTATTGAATATTGTCTTTTTTTCATTGTTTTGCTCAGCCTTTTCAGTTGTCATCTGCTGCATGATAACTCACTCAACCTTCACATTGGATCAGGTAAGGATTTTCAAAGTATGTGCAACGCTAGGTTTTTACTTTGCTCTTTCTTGTCTAGTGTTGTGTGATTATCAAAAAAGTGTTTTGACTCAAAGGCAGTACACCTGATAAAGGAAAGACCCATGACTTTGTCCAAATTAAGCAACTCATCCATGAAATACATGAAGAGTTTCTGGAGAGAATCTAAGTGCCGCCTGTGGCTACCTCACATTCAAGTTTACTACCTGGTCCACAAAGAGCAGCATTCTTTTTCCAATCCTCAGCTCCCACGGTGCTGTGAACATGACATGAGCAGGCAGTTTCCTTGGTCCACAGCAAGCAATAGTCACACACTTAGCCTGTTATTTCTCTTACAAGAAAACACCCAAACAGTTGAGCATTAAACACTTGCTCAGATGAGGGCGTATCAAGGCATTATCACGGCTCTTCATTCTGCCTTCCCCAAACCTGTGACCTCACCCAGGCTTTGCTGGCTGCTGTAATTGTGAACCTTCAACCAAGCTTCTCAAAAAAGCTTTAAGCCTTGACTGTATGGAAGAGGCCAACTGTATGCTCACATTCCTTAGACACAAATGACCCATCCTCAGACTGAACACAAGATACAATGCGTGGCTTTTACACAGGGTATATATTTTTTAAGGTTGTCTCCCTTTCAGGTCTGTGTAAAAGCAGTGATACAGACATCAGACTCCTTGCTGCTAAAAAAGAATTCATTCACACCACAATTCTGTTCAATAACTTGAGTCTGCAGTGTTCTTTTCTCAGGATATTAATCTTTCTAAAAGCATTCTTGCTCTTCTTCACTGCTACCATCTAATAATAGCAGTAATTACTTCTTGTTCTGTGTTATCAGATGTCACAGGTATTAAATGACTTTTTTTTGTCATTGGATTGAAGTACCTAAAGAAGATTTTCTCTAAGAAGCAATCACTGACAAAAGGAAGCACATGAGCTCTGGTTTATATAGACATGTTAGCAAAGACAGATGCTGCAGATGTGCCCACAAACATAAATAGTCATTAAGGAGGTCAGAAAACTGCATCTGCAGAGCTAACAGCACATCCCTGCCTAAACACAGTGACTCCAAAGCTACATTCACATGCCAACCTTCTTCCACGGCATCAGGCAAAATGATGTATTTAATAACTGGGGGTAACTGTATTATCAGTACAATTAGTAGATTGGCCTGGATTTTTGTTATAAAGGGAACTACAGCACCATCATTATATAAGGGACATCATGACTGGAAGACAAAATGGGCTCCTACGGACAATCCAGAAAGCATAGCAGAAAATAAACATTAGGATTTTTTATTATATATATGCATTCACAGTATATCTTCATCAATTGAAATTTAATCACCTTTTTACAATTTAGAGGAAAAGGCAGGTTTTAGGGTAGTTAAGCCATGTATCATCAGTACCATGAAGCTAACCTATCAGTTATAATAGCTCCTATAAAATACCAGAGTGAAATTGCAATAAGCCTAGAAAATGGGCTACAAATCCCAGATATGCTCAAGCAAGCACTGAACCAAAAATAAAAATAGGTAGGTAGATAGGAAACCAAGAACTAGACAGCATTCATCTAATTCATGACCACAAAAGCAGAGATCACAGGCCAAGGTTTTAAAGCATCTTATTCAGCTCCAAATGGCAATTATTGGACAGGAACTTCAATTACAAAAACCTTGCCTCTTCAAAATGAGTTAAATTATTAGCAGTTCCTTTCTATTCTCTCCACATATAATAACTCATAATTCTCAGAAGCAACTTATGTTGTTTAGGCAACTTATATTTGAAAACATTTAATGCTGTCGAATAATAAAGAATATCCATATTGCAGTATTTATTGCCCTGGCCTATGTTTATAACACCTGATTACTCATCTCCCACAATCTCTTCCTTTTCCAAACATTTTTCTTATAAGAAAGGAATAGACTGGGCTATAATTAACACATTTTAGCATTTAAATTTAAAAGGTCAAATTTCTTTTCTCATCATGCCTCTGTCCAAAGAAAAATTCCGCACAAAAATTATTGGAAATTTTAGACAAAAACTGCGGGAAAATCCAAATATTCGACTGCATAGAAATGCAAAGACAGGTGAATTTTTTCCTCCACTTATAAACAGTGCTCCTAGGACTATAAGTACTAAAAAACCCCAAACATCCCATTTGTAGTTCCAGCCTTAGAACAGGCTCAGTCCAAAGAAATGCATGATATCTACGGCAGGTGCATGGACAACCTGCTTTAATTGTTTTTTTGTATGTACCCTTTTCACCTGACCACACGGGTGTAAACCAAATGAAAGAGACCAAGGGTGTACTTTTCAAAGCACACTTTTGGGATAAAAAAATACCTGAATTGTACAACAATGCATCCTGGAATTCCTTTATTATCAGAAATTAAATTGGTTTGATTTCCATCATACAAGTGAAAAATGTTTTCATACAGACATAAAATATATACTGAAAATGGTAATTTATATACACACATCGGCACTGAAAACTTTTTTCTTTGATCACTTCACACAAGTACTGAGAAACAGTGTTAGGCTCTTTCTTTTGCAGAGGAATGAGTCAAAGTATTTAAAAAGAGCAAACACACAGGCAGTGCCACACTCAGTGACACTGAGTCTTCCTTTACCCATCTATAATATCAGGGAAAAGCACGAGAGGGATATGCCTTTTTAAAAACCTCTCAGAACAGTGCACATGAGCCCACAAAAATGAAAACACCTACCAGTGCATTCTGGTTTCCTGAAGCCTTTTTTATGTTTCTTGCTGGCATTCCATGAAGATGACTGCATCTACTCTGGAAACCTACAAAAAAGTACAAATTGATTTAAGAATATTTTTCCTACCATAGAACCAATAAAATTCACCATCACATACCAATCTATCAAAATGAACTCTGTTTAACAAAACCATCTTATTGGCAAACATTGTACTGGTGAAAACACAGAGCACGGAATGGGAAAAGTGGGAGAAAGAATAAATTGTGATGAAAATTATTATTTTGGCAGGTATTCTTACTGCCATCCAGGATCTAAGGTCAGCAGCACAAGCAGAACATACTGAACTACAGTATGAAAGTGATTTTTGCATCACTTACAACTTCCTGATCACTAGGAAATGTTGAATCTGGCTAATCTGCAGAGACCAAGTCCTCTGAAGCAATTCCAAGCATCTAGAGAATAAGCCTCACGAAAAGATTCAATAAATTCAGTGTGAAGAGTAGTTTAAAAGTGATTTCCCTGCTCACATGAAAGACTTATATTTGAATGGGAAAGGAGATCATTGTGGCAGAGGAAGGTACAGCAAAGTTCTCTGGCAGCAAGCTGAGGTCTGACAACTTCAACCTTTGGACAAGAGTGGGTTCCTGGCTGTAAATGCAATCCAACACTGGTAGAGCTTACCATTGGTTACACTGGATCCACAGTAGTTGAAAGTATTTTAGAAATAAAAAGGTACTTTCTAAGTTACAGTCTCAATCCATGCTCTAAAGGAATCCTTTCCTCTTATATACAAACAATCTGGCCTGACCAAAAAAAAACATTAGTCTTTCCAGCCTTTCAATAATTGAACTTCTATAGAATTCTATACATTACAGCAGAAGTCAGGAACAAAACGGAACATCGTTTCATTTTAAATCAGGTTGAAAAATTCTCAATGCAAACATTGAGACAAATAAAAGAGGAGGCCGCCAAAATGAGCTGTTTTCCACTTTCTGACTTTTCTAATAATTGACTTTGAGTTATTTCTCTCTAATGATTTCTTAAAAATAAAACAGTTCCAGGAAACAAACGGGTAAGTCCAAGATCTTGTCCACATCTCATCTATTTCATATAATCCACAGATATCGTTCTACAGTACCCAAGTGATTCTACAGCTTGCATTTGCTTGATTGCTACCCACCTCTCCTCCCTGCGCGGGACATAAGAGGGAAGGTACCGGTTAAGATACTCTCAAAGACGGGGTCAGGCAATTCTCTCTCCAGCTCTGTGGAGTCTTCTTGTTCCCACCATGGAATGACCCCCGTGATTCCACACGCTCCACCTGGCTCATTTTCATGGAACCAATCGCTCTGCTCATCATCACCTGTGTGAGGGCAGGACGCCCAAAGCCCCCAGAGAAGAGGGAGGAGCAGACAAGACAAAAATCAGATGTTACCATCAACAAATACTCTGACAGGATTATTATTTCTTTTGCTTTATAGCTGTATAACAATTACTCCTATATAGCAGTTTTATTTGGAAAATGTTTCTCAATAGCATGACAAGCACTGCCATCAATGAAACATCATAAAATGTAATGTTTTAAAACCAATTTACAATAGTGAAAACAATAATAAACTAGTTAATCCTTTTGGCAATAACTGTGGGGAAATCCATTTAAGTTACTGCACTTTACATATTAACAAAAAAACAAGCCTTAATCTCCTGCAGGGAATTAAAAGGTATAAAACTGAAACTGGTTCTTTGCAGCTGATAATGGTATATAATTAGCTTAATTTCATGATTTGTATGGCTAGTAAAAGGCAAAAACAATCATGAACAGATGTGAGTAAATGAAGTTAATCTGATTAAGTTCATTTAGAAATAAGTTTTGAAAAAGTTGATTTTAAATGAAAACTGACAGTATCACATGATTGAGGATTATACTCCATTATAATACAAAACTGGTCATTTTTACTGACAATATTTATCTATGCAGAATTTAAATACTTTGATTTAAATTAAGAAATAAGACAAGACTGAAAATACCAAGAGAAAATCTAATCTTAAAATTAGCTCATAAACACGCTGGCAACTAAAAATAATTTTTTATGTTTGTTTTAAAACATGTTCTTCCATACACACCATCTACTTTCAGCAGAACAGAAAATATCTTCAAAAGACATGGCAAAGTTCCTTTCGTCCACCCAAAACTTAGATTAGGTACGTGTTGTACATTTTATTCTACTATCAACTACCCACATCATGTTTCATTATTTCTCAACATAAATTATTTGACATTTCCATTTTATTTGGAAATAAATTAAGCAAGAAAGAAACATAAGATTTGTGAGACACAGACTGCAAGAATAAAAAAGCACCTGTGCAAAATTTCATTGTCACTCAATGCCATAGTGAGAAACACAAATTATGAAAATGCAAAGTCAAAATTTCGTGAAAAATAAAGTCCAACACACTTACTCCACAAAAACTGTTGCAATGTAAAGAATATTTGAGATCAAGCACAAGTGAAAATGTCTGTAAACATTCCATCAAGACAAGTACTTCTAGAAAATATAGAATAATTAAAGCCCCTCACTGGTCACTTGCAAGATAAGCGAGATCCTTACACCTTTAATGATCATTACTAAAAGCAAAATTAGCAGAGGCTACGGAACAGGAACATTTAGATGGAGGAAGGGAAAAACAAAGGTGAAAAGAGATACACAGGTCAAAATAAGGTTTAAATTTCTTTGCATTCCTGAAGCATTTCAGCCTGCTCTCCCTATTCACTCTAATCCTCATTTATAGCTATGACATTTCACAAAGGCATTCCCCATTAATTCTATCTTTTTTTTGTCACAGCCAGGGATGGGCTTTTTGGAGGAACTCCACGAATACTTAACAGGGACACTGATGTGCTGGAAGGAGAATCACACCTTTTAATTAGATTGGTCTGTGGTTTCTGTGGTTCAGAGTTAAGCTTGAAATCCTTTGTTTTGATTTTCCAAAATTTTATGTTTGTTAAACTTTGTCTCTATATTTTGTCATGAGAGCTCCAGACACCTTCACTAACAAGAAATACTGTCAGGAGCTCAAAAGTAGTCTTCATACACATAATTCATCCACGGAGGTAAGCACTGAATTCTGAAATGGGGTTCCATGATGAGTTCAGGAACAGAAGCTGTAAGAGGCAGGCAGTGCAGTCTTGGAAGAAAGCTACAATTTAAGACTGGGTTGGTGGAATGTGCAATAAGGCAAAGAAAAAGAGCTATGGAAGGAAACTGTTATCTTTGCTATATACCCAATAGCACTTCTTTGGGAAAAAAAATACTACCAACAGGAATATTAGTATGTTAAGCAATTATCTGTTAAGATAATTTTTATGCTATTATACACTTCCCTAAGCACTTATTTTGCTTACAGCCAAAGGCAGACTTCAGATCTGAACCTCTTAGTCTTTCTCCACATGACAGCAGGATCCAGATATACTTGGGTTTTAGCTTCCTTGTCTGTGAAATTAAACAACTCTGAATCCTCTGAATATTTTAAATCATTATCACCTTGAGGCAAGTGTAAGCCTATTACTACCACTCTTACCCAGGTGAGAGCACCCACAGGCATTTTGCTTACCAGTTGCTCCACCCTGAAGGGATGCCACTTTCAGAGCCAGGGAAGACCACTGCATTTAATTCATTCCCTACCTCACACATATAGGCAATAAAACACAGAGGCCTCCCCACTCGAGTTTGGTAACCAAACACTTGGATTTTATCCTACTTAATTTGCAGCTCTCAAAAGGCAGCATAGTGTTCATAGCAACTGTGATCTCAGGAATACTAAAAGCCCAAAGCAACATTTTTGACTTCCAAAAATCCACTACACTGTCCTTTCCTCCTAGAATGCTGATTCAGCACAGGACTACAGTAAATTGTGATATTTTTCCAAGGTACAGGAGAGGTAGAAAACCCTCCAGATCTCCAAAAATAGAGCCCATGCATCATCCTAAATGCATTTTTAAAATACATCACACTTGTTTGTGTGTAAGGTTAATGCTTCAAAGAATTACTTCATAGTAATTTACATTGAATTACAACTGCACTGATCAGCACAACAGAGTCAATTTAAGGCTCAAAAATGTCATCTTCAATCCTAAAATCTCGAGGCCAGTTTCTGGCTTAATTTATTTTTTTTTTTTTAGTTATTTTTAGGCCATCCCCTCCCTCCAATTACTGTTTCCCTAAATTTCACTCTATATCATTATGTCTCCATGTTTATCTAACTACTGCTCCATGTTACATTCCTTGCCTTCTTCAAGAAGTTTAGAAAAGGATTTATTGAGCTTCTGGTGGTTTCTCTATGGACACAGACACTTTCTGCATCCCCATCAGTTTCATGTTCAGAAAAACTTCACTTGAATCTTACTTTAGCTAAAGCAGTGCAGTTTTACAACAAACTTTCCACTGCAATGAGAGAGAGTTTTGCCTCTCTTCCTGTTTTATTACAAAATGACCAGATCAGGCTCAAAGCAGCCAATACATGTGCTTTCCTCTAACAACCTCAATATACTTAACATACTTGGAGAAGTTACTGTGAAAAGTTTGGCATCAGAGTCCTACAAACACCACTGCTCTGTTATCCACCAACCTGCACACAGAGAGCAAGAGCACAGGGTCTTTGAATACCCCAGGATTTAGTTGCATTTCCAGGACCAGTGTACTTCTTTCTAGGTAAAAAAATCCCTCACTGCTAACAGCTGTAATAATCATTGGGAGATATCAGGATAATCACTGTAACACATCCCAGGAGTTCCAGGAAAGCAAAGCTGAAGTTATCCATTCACAGAACACTGCATCTTGCTCTTTGTGCTTTACAGCTAACTTGACAAAAGATACTCATATAAAAGATACACTATATAAATATTTAGGATTTCAACTACTTAGGTCATATAGAACAACTTCACATTATTTCTTTTTAATTTGCAAAGACTATAAACTTATGTGGCACAACAGTTCAAACCTGGTGTGATTTCACTTTGCATTGCACACTCCATTTCTTTTCTTTATGGAGAAACACACCCTGTCACCTGCAGCTACTGACACGCTGTGCAAGATCCAAATTAGTTCCTCACTAGAATTCTTCTAGGGAATCAGTACTGGGTCATCTTCATAAAGGACACAGTAATGAATATATGTTTAATCGTAAAATAATGAACAGCTATCTTTAAACGCTTAGCCACATCCACAGTGGAACTGACATTCCCTGACCTTCTCCAATTTTAACTGTTTAACACTTTATTAACATAATATTCCTTCCTACTTGCTTAGATCTTAAAGGACATTTCAAGTGCTGCATACCATGATTTATGAAGTCTTAAGTCAACTTTGAATTTCTCCAAGTGTACAAGTATAGATGAACCAGGAACACACAGTATGTTTTATTTGCTATACTCAAGCTATAAAGCTAATTAAAGAACATCCTTGCAATTTAACTATTTCTTCCCCCAAAACAGGGTATTATCCACTAGTGTCTGAGTAACAATAGTTTTGTTAACATTGTATTGAAAGCTTAACTTGTAAAGTGCCTTTGACCTGTGAAGTGCCTTGAAACTGCAGGAGATCCTACTAGTTAGGTCTATCACGGAGTTATTTTATGCTGCAATGCAAAACTAGACATTTTGGTTCAAAATTCTTGTAAAATTTTCCTATACCAGGCATAACACTGCTTATCATTAAAGTTTTTAGTAATTGTAAAACAGCCAAGAAAATACTACTTGGGACAAAAGGAAAAAAGAGGAAGAAAAAGGGAAGTCATGAGGATTTCTCATCCATAAGCTTCAGCTGCTGTTCAGGTCTTTCAATTACTTTGTTGGTAGTCTCTCCTACTTACATACATAAGTGATTGATAGAATCACAGTATTTTGGGTTTTTCCTAACTATTAAATCTTACCCCTAAACTGCACAAATTGAAAACCTCTGCAGAAAATACAACCCACAAAAAGTCACTTGAGGTTTGGTAACAGTTCAGCAGCTACCTTCTTCCCCGACTGTACGGTCACTAAACATTTTCTCATGTTTCTAATTTCTAATGATGTTTAAGCTTTTGCTGACTAACTCTTCAGGCTTTGCAATGTTTCATAGAAGGAAAACATTTGCCACATTGGGCCTGCTGAAATTAAGCATCAAAGGGATCAACCACAGTGGGACAGAGCACAGCAAGAGAGCTGCTTGTGTCCTCTCACATGACCTAATGTAAGCACTCGGATAACTTGGAAAAGATGGGCAAACAAGGCTGGGCTCAGCTGAGGACCTCATGGGAACCAAACAAATCAAACAAAGCTGTAAGACTGGAACAGAGAAAGGAAAAGAGTACAGGAGTTTTAAAAAATGTTACATGGTACAGCACATTTTAGAATTTGAACAGAGGATTTTCAAGTCTCAACAATTTTCTCTTATCATAGCAATTGATGAGAATTTAAATATATCTATAACTATCCCAATTAAAGCTATACTTGGTTTTCTTTAATTAAAATGATAAAATTCTGAGATTCTGTCCATGGAAGAGTAGGTACTGTAACAGAATTTATTTCCATATCCTTTCTGAAAAAATTTGTAAAATATTAAAGGTTACAAGATCAGGCACTCCAAAGTTTATAATTAAGTACCCAACTATTTAATTAACTGACCAAATGCTCCAAGAAATTGCTGCTTTAGTCACTGTCCTGTCTAGAATGCATGTCCCAAAGGATGAATAATATGCATTGGGAATTAATTAAAGTTTTATAAATACTATTTGTCTGCAATAAATGAGATTTTGTTCTTGATCTCAGAAACACAAAATGAACAAGTATTACCCAGAACAGGAACCTCTTGTCCTCTGCCACCCAAACTTCTAAGTGATGGCAGGCACATCATTTAAACCAAGTAATTCACCAGGTAACTTTAATCAGTCTCTGGTTCTCCACTTGACTTAGCAGAAATCTGAAGTCAGAAGTGCAGAAAATTTGAACTACAAATGAGATCAAGACACTGATGCTCTGAACATGGATACAGATATATACAGATGATAAAGATATAGATATAGATAGATATCCTGGAGGAGAGACACTAGTAAAAAAGGAATTAGAGTTTAGCTTTAAAACTACAAAACAAAACCAGCCATTTCTTCCCTTAATACATTTTCCTCCTGTTCTCTTCCAGCTTTATCACATCTAGGCTTTTCCTTTGCTTCTATCAGATTGACTTTCTCCTTCCTTCATTCTAGTCAATTTTGTGTGTGTTCTCAGTTCAGCTACAAGTTAACTCACAGAGATAAAAAAAACTCACCTTACTTAAGGAGAGTACAAATTACTAGTATGTACCATTGGAGGGGAATAAGCATTATTAGAAAATCAACATTTTTGGTTTTGAAGTAGGATCTCTGATAGCACTTTCATAGAAAAGTGTCAGAAAATCAAAGCTATAATGCAGATTTAAAAGCATCTGAGTTCCAGTGTGAAGTTAACAGTCTGATCATACCCACAAAATTATTAGTTCAAAGGAGAGATTGAAAAAAATAATGTTTTGCCATGACAATAGCCTTTTCAGGTTTAATTATTGTTGTTCTTTTTATTTGTGTTTCAGAACACTATTTCAGGTCCAATGCTTTCTGCTTGAAAACTGAAAAAAGATTCAAATATCAGACAAAACTAGAACTACAACTTTACTGTAAAAACCAACACTAAAAATGGTAACACCACACCACTGAAAAAACACTGTTGGTCACTGATCTCTCCTGTTTTCTCTTCCTACAGAATATATAAGAAAACTAGAAAGCAACTCAGATACTTTCAGTCATATTATTCAAAGATTTAAATACTACAGAATTCAGGATTTAAGGATGGAAATATTGATAGAAATATATCAGAAGCGCACCAGAAAACCTATGCAGTTAGGAAGTGTGATAGGTTATCTTACACATATATGTAGAGAACAAATGCTTTAAAAATTCCAAGTTAGAAGAAAAATTCAAATAGGGAAGTAAAAGCAAATCTTTTTGATTCACTTTATACTTAAGACCTAATGCATTGCAGCACTGAACTCAAATCAATCTAAATCGATCTAAATTTTCAAAGAGAACCCAAACTCTTAAAAAAACATGAGTTAGCACAACTGAAAACAGATACTCAGGCTGGGAGATGCAGTCTGTGTAGCACAAGATACCACTGAACAAAGAAGGTAACACTTCTGTTATAAGTAGGAAAAATCCTCCCCCTCCTGAAGATAACCCCAACCCCCACAAAACCAGATGGCATTAAAAATTTAGAAAAAGAAAAAACTCCAAATATTCCTTTAACCTCGTTTTGTGGAATGGGTCAGGATTTGTTCTCTTGCACACATTCAAGCAGTCTTTGGCAAACTGTGTAAGAAAATACCCTCCATTACCATTAACTTAAAATTTCCAACAGAAAAAGCAAATCTTAAATACTTGAAAGACTATTTTTGTCTCATTTTTGTACCCTGTCAAAGATAGTGAGCTACTACTCCATCATAGCATAGTATAGGTAAATGTGTTACAATAAAAACTAAAGTAGATGAAAACACCAACCTTTTACATCCATCCTCAATAGTTTTATCACAGAAAAACATGAGAGAACAATATGCATACTACAGGAAAAGTTTCAATCTTCACTGCATTTCAGATTAAAGAAATTTTTTTCAGAGGGGAGATGTTAAACAGCTCTAATCTCAGACTCTGACTGCAGAAAAAGTAGTTTGTTTGAAATTACTTTTCAAACAAACTAGTGAATGAAAAAGAACTAGAAAATCCTGCCCTGTCAATTTGGACGAAAAGAAAGAAAAAAGCCACCTCAAGAATAGCACAAGAAGCACTACTACAATCAGAGTCCTGTCAGAAAATTGGAGACACTGAGCAATTAATATAGATGATTTTTAGGAGATGCTCAAGTCTCAAGTAACTTTATCATTTTACAGAGACTGTTTCTCAATATAGCTTTTGACTAACTCATGCATTCAAGACACCCTCTGATAATATTTAAAAAAAACCAAAAAACAACAGAAAGCAAGCTATACTTCCACTCAGTAAAACGGTAATAGAAACTGAAATAAAATAATTAACCTATGAAATAACTTGTAACGCTTACAGAATTTCAACTGATGTGGTTTGAGGGGTGGAGAAGGGAAAGATTGTTTCAATACCTTGTCTTCCCTCATCATTGGTAAACAAACCAGCATCACTGCTGCTCAGACTGCTGGATTCACTGTAATAAGAGAAAGAAAGAAACAGATCAAAAGAACAATTGATCTTTCAGTTGTAAAATTTTAAGGAGACAAGGCTGTGCTCAGATTGATCTTAAGCCCAACGGAGATCGGAGAGAAAATAGGATGATTTTTTTTAATCAAACTGCAAATATCCCAGTTCCATTAACTACAGAGCGTATTATTTTTGGCACATAAAACCATAGGAATCTAATGGTACCCTGACAGTAAGCCAGATGTGACTGCAACGAGGTGCTGACACAATTGATGCATTTTATTATCTGCTTCCATCAAATGCTCACTGCTCCCTTCTTATGCTGTGCAATTCAGCTTGATCCTGGAACACCACTGCTCAATAAAATAGGAAAAGTCTCAATCAAAACCAGCCTAAGCCTTCCTTCAGCACATGAAATATAAGAGTCTGAAAATCGAATTACCTTTCTGAACATCATTTGCAAATATTCTGGAAAAGATACTGCTTAGGGTTTCATGACTGCTCAGGGAGAACCGAAAAAGTTTATAATAAAGGTAACCAATTAAATCAAAATAAAGGTCACCCTGAAGAAAATAAGTATGATTCATGATCATAACATCAACAACAGCAAAAACACAAGGTACAGTTTACTTTTCTATGACTTCCAGCATGGCCTTCAAATTAGAATGTGTGTATACAACATGCACATGCCTCTCTAAATTCAAAGGCATGAGCAGATATTTGGGATTTTGGTGTATGCACATTATTACATACAATAATCCACATATCTCTAAACAGTAAATCAGACTGGTCTTTTAATAACACAGATTGCACTTTGTTGAGTTTCACATGAAAGGGCATTTTTGTAAACCTTTTATTTCACTTTTTATCAAGACAGTAGCTATGTTAAGGAGGTAATATTCTCACCAAAATTTTATCACATTTTACTTATTTTGAGATGTAGAACAATTTGAAAAAAAAAAAACCAAACACTTCAGTTCAGCACACAAATTCAAGTACATTTCATAAATACTGTGGCTACTCTTGATGTGCCCAGACAAGCCACCCACAAGAACTTTATGTCTGTTTATCTTTTGTACACTTATTCAAATTACAATTTGCATGCTGTCCTATACTTGAAATCAACTGTTTTCAATTATTTTTATATTTTAATAATGGATTATTTTTATTTTTCTATCAAATACCTAGTACACTTAAGAAACTTATTTCCTTTTAAATTCTCATTTCTCACAAAAGCAAGTCTTGGGTTTTTTAATATGTGACTATGTAAATTATTCATATGGATATATGAATTATATAAAATTAATCTAATTTTTATTTAATTATAAGCATATATATGTTTTTAGTATCTTCCTTTGGGAGGCATCCCAACAGGATTTGAAACACAATATGGTAGCGGATGGCACAAAGCAGTGATTGATTTTTCTACAACATATCTGTATATAGATATGTATAGACATATCTCTGTGTTTGAAGATTAAATTGTCTTAATCTTTGCTGCATTTTATGCTTATCCAAATTCTCGATGCACAAGCAACAGTTACACTATATTGTATGCATAATACAATATACATAAAATAATCAGAACAGACTTAAGCACTTACACAATTGCCCTAAGCAGAAGAAAGGCGAGGTGCATGCAATGAGAATGGAACCATCTTTCGTGAGGGAAAGCAAGACTTGAACTTCCTAATACTGCAAGTCTCAGTAATTCCCTTGTAGCAAGCATCCCATCCTCACTTTAATTATAACACAGGTGGCTTTACTGTCCATAGATTTCATTGTGCACAATTTTACATCATCCATTTCAAAGGAAAAAGCATCCCTTCTTCATAGATTCTTCTTGTCCATTTATTAATTGCATGTTTTAAAATAAAGTCAGGAAATCCTTTCAACCCTGATATTTCAGCCACTTTCCCTACCAAAATTTCTGATTTTGAGAACAGTCTCCTTCTTTGTTTTAAGTAAGATATTTCAATTGTGAAATAATTCTCTGAAGGTGTCCCTGAAAGACTGAAACTGAAGGAATAGTCAGCACATGAAAACATAACCACTTGAAACTTCTGAAAAAATTTTAAAAAAATTAAAAAATTCAAACTAACCATGGCAGCCACAGCATTCCCTGTCCTCAGGCCACAGTCACATTGGGCGGGGATTACAGCTGAGATAATTGCTACATGGCAGTCAATTCACTGAATAAATTCAAAACCTCTGGAATTAATACATTAATATCTAAGTACATGAAACCTGCTATGATGGAATATATCTGCAGTTTTAATAGAATAGTGCAGTGTATACTGCTAATTCCTTTGCTTTGTAATGAGAATTCCCCTCCCAGCAAGACTTCCACGAAAAAAGAAAAACCTAGAGACTCCTTTTAGTCCTATAAAACAGTGTGGGAAAGCAAAAATTTCGAAGGAACAGCTAAGCAATCCAAAAAGCTTTTGCATCTTTATTTCTACACTTCTGGAAACAAAGAAGAAATACTTGTCATTTGCAGTTCCTATGATTAAAAAGCTGTCTGGTGCCTTGGTTTTACACGAGATGTGGGAGTTTTGTGCTGCCCAGGACCTGAGCAGCTCCTCTTTTCCCCCTGGCCACAGCAAGTGGTGTCTCTGAGCTTCACTGCTGCTTCTCTTTCAAACCAGGCAATTGGGATTTCACCTCTCTTCAGTCACTTCAAACACCAACAAGTGCCAAAGCTTGTGGGAATTAAATAGCACCCAGAACCTCACACAGTGCTGAATCTGGCTGAAAATGACTGAAAGCTGTGCATTGAGGATAAGGATGGATAAGCTCTGATCACAAAAATCTCATTTCCAGCGCTTAAAACAATCCTCCCAGGAAGTCATCTTTGGGATCATTTAGATGCTGACATTTCAAGAGTTTGAAGATTCCTTCTCCAACTTCTGAATCATGCACTTGAAACCTGGTTACTGCTATCTGGTGTTTGAACACTCACATACAGAGATAAAAGACTGCAAAAGAAGTGTCACTTAACATTTCTGATGTGCACTTCAAAAACACGTTATTTTCAAATAATGTCATGTATACACTGAAAACTTCTGACTGGTTTTAGAGCCAAGCAATTTAATTTCCATTAAAAATTATCAGCTTTGTTTTGGTTTTAAAAAACAAACTTCTACAAATTTAGTCCTTTTTTAAAGAAATAATGAACTATTGCACTGAACACTACTGCACACATTACTGCATACAAAACAAAAGCAATTTTGTATACTTTTTATTCTTCCTCTTCCAGCAAGTGTTGCTGAAGTGCAAGTGTTATCCAAGATGCTTTGTTAGCTCTTTGTATCTTGTACAATCCCACCTTCACTTGTAAAATCTCAGGTTTTATTTCAGAACATACTCTTCTTAAGAGTTTGCTGGCTCTTTCAAATTCTTCTAGTTAAACGAGCTCTAATAAAGGCACTACTGCATCTAAATAAAGTTTTATTAAAACAAGTTAAAATTATGCACATACAAAATATTCTGATCACCTGAGTACCACCTGAGAGGCCTAAACACGTCAGAATTCTAACCACACTATGAAATGCCAGTTTTCTAATTCAGTGACTTCAGAGCTTTCTGGTACAGCTGACCATTGAAAGCAATTCAGTAGAATGACAGACCATCACTCTACCACGTGCATGAGCAGAAAATCCTAAGAAGATGAGAATGGTTTTAAAGACTGTTTACTGGGGCCATGGACAAGCATTTGGAGTATAACTTGAGCAAAAGCAGAATTTAGGGTAACAAAACATCAGGCATTTTGAAGAGGAAGATTAACTTTTCAAACAATAACAATAAAATTTCTTTTGAGAAAGAAGATTCAGACTGACCTGATTAGCTCAGTTGTGGGAGTCTACAAGAGAATATTCTTATTGATCACTCTTCTCTCCACCCAAAAATAAGCTATAGAACTTTTGAGTTGAAGAACTGATACCCTTGTAGCATAACAGAAAGACTTTTATAAATAAAAACCACAACAAGACTATGGAGATATGAAAAACTATGCAACGGTTCCTAGTTTGAAGGAAATCTTTACACATCTGTCTTTAAGTGCCAGTCTTGGAGGAACAGACCCCAAGTATCATCAAAGAAAAGAGAAGTTTTCTAAAAGTTTCCTGACAGCACAGACTCCTAACCTGCATGTCAAAGGGAGACGTCTGAAGTTACACTGGCTGCCCTGAAGGATGAGTTCTGCTCTAGTAATTAACATGTAGACAAAAATGTTTAAGGCTTGGGATTTATTCAGCTCTTCCAGCTATTTCTTGTTCGCAGGTGAAGGACAGAGCTAGTATGTAACAAAAAGAGTGGGATTTTCTGACTATCACTGGAGTTAGCCACTTACCAAGGCTGCTGTTGTTACAATCTGACTGCTCTGGTCAAAACCATTCTCTGCATCTCTATTCTACCTGTTCAGTAAGGAAAAGGCTTAACAGTTCAGAGATAAAATGCCTACAAAAAAAAACCCAGGGACACCAGTGCCGTCAAGGAACTGATCAAAATTATATCTTTCAAGATGTGTCTGTCTTGCTGACACTTCTGCATTCAGAACCTGGCATGTGGAATAAACAAAACCAGGCTTACCAGGCCCTGCAGTTAACATCCCCTGTGTACGGTGGAAAAATGACTTACACCTTACTGTGTTGTCAAAATAGTACTTTGGAAACAATTACCACTGTAGTATGACTGCTGTCTGGAATGGATGGATGAGGTGTACTGCCAAAGGGTCATCATTCCTCCATTTTTCTAATGGTAGCTCAGGTGTTTCTGAACTGTAAATTGGTTTTTGCATTTCGTAAATGATCTATATCCTTGGAAACCTGCAGACTTTTTATGCCCATGACACACCAGAACATACTGTTTAAATGGTGACTCTAAACACTGACAACCTTTCTGACAAATAGAGATAACAATCAAAGCACCAATGTCTAGATATTGGAAAAACACTAAATTCTTATCTGACAACTGTTACCACTTGAAAAATCGAGAAAAGTCCATGTTATTTGTATGTGCATTTTGTCATTCCTACTCTTGAAACAATTAGAATGTATTATTTCACAAAAGTGTTTTCTTGGTTATTCCTCTGCTACATCACTTTCTATTTTATGCTGAATTCCTTAACCTGAGCAACTAATACATAAAAAATAGTAGATGTAAATAAATTAAGAGTAGTTTGTTAAAACAGATACTATTAATGCTAGAATTTTAATTCTGGAATCAACAAAAAATCTGAAGATTCCCAATACAAGCAACAGTAATAAAAGCAAACAAATATAATCCAAAGTTTCCGTAAAAAGAAAAAGAAAGAATAACCTGTCACTCATGTTCTCATCTGAGCCTTTTTGCTCCTCATATTCCATTTTGTCCTTATTTGCTTGGTTCACTTCTTCATTTTCTATAACTACTCCTTCATCCAAGATTTCTGGACCCTGTCGAGCTGCAGATACTTTTCTTTTTTTCACTTTGCTCTTGGAAAACTCCTGGTGCTGGTATGATTTATTGTTATTGTCCATTTCTTGGTCTCTGTTGTTATCCTGCTGTTGAGTTACTGTCAGTGCATTAGAGACTTCTGATGGCAGATCTATTGCCATGCGTTTCACCTTTCTCCTCCTGCGCAAAGTTCTGTTTCCCAAACTGTCCACAGCCAAATCTGGTTCGTGCCACAGAGGTCTTTTGCCTCTAATGTTATTTAAGTTTGAGGAAGGCCTACGTTTAGCAACCAGCAGCTGGTCATCAGAATCACTGTGGTCTTTCTTGGTAGCATGATTCTCCCTGTAGTCTTTGTTTGATTCCTCTAAACTGGAATCGGAGCCTTCACTCAGGCAGTGGCCGGTCTCCCAGGGATGGTGGGTGGTAAATGAACGTCTTTTCCGTCCCCTCCTTTTCCTTGCCTGTCTCTTTAGAAGACAAGACACGCTTCGAGAATGATCTCCAGTATCAGCAAAACCTCCTCTGGCTTGCTCTGAACTTTCTTCCAGTGCTGAGACCAGATCGTGAACCAGCTCCTCCATAGTCCTACTGAAATGCCTATAGATTACAAAGGAAAAAAAAACACACAAGAAAACAACAAATTAATTAAAAGTGTTAAGCATCAACTACAACAACTTCCTTTGGCAGAATCATTTCAGTCACTTTAGACAAGGTAGAATAATCTTTACAGGATGGCCATTGACTCTTTCTGCCAAGAGACAAAATCTTGCCAGCCAGTCCTACAATATTTGCAGCACATCAGCAAAAATTCCTTTTAAAAGGCATCTTCACAAACTTCTGTCTTGGAAAGAAGAGGCAGCCAGGGATTCCCCCATTTGTTTCTGGCCTCACTGTGATTGTTTGGTTTTAATTAATCTCATCACACTTATATGACTGTCAGGGATTCCACACGGCAAGAGCATCAACAAAGAGCATTCACTCTAACTGCAGGTAAGAAGCACATTTTAAATTTAGGAATGGGAAATGGAATACATAATATTCTCTTTGATGTACACCAATGTGTTCTGCTTAAGACTTTCATTATGATAAAATATTTTTAAGGATGATTATCTCTTAATGCTGCCTAAATGCCAAAATGAAGTTAAGACAGCAATTCTTGGATAATACAACTTTTTTTCCTAACAGCAACTAATTCTGTCTTTCCAAATGGCTGATATCTGTTCGACTTTTTAAAAAAATATTGATTCAGTGAAGTTATATTAGGTTGACAGAATACTCAAGTACAGGTAATTGTAGAGTACTAAATGCAAAGTTTCCTACCACATGTAGGTACTTGCATCCATAGAATCCCAAGCTTGCATAAGGAAAAAACCCCCTAAACCCACAGTGTCAAATTAAGGCCTTACACTTTTAAATGTTGTGCTCCTTCCTCTTCAAATTTCACTAGCATTTAGCACATCTTTAACTCAGTATGCTTCAGTAAGTTCACCCATGCATTACATGAATGTAATTACAAAAACATTAAATGATTGCTGCTGAACTTTAATCCTTCTCTGAAGGCTGTGAACCTGAATAATCAGACTCTCGTATCAAAACATCAGAAGACCCCTTTCCTTGAGGTAAAGCAAAGAATCATTTTCATGCTTGCTACTACGTTGCACAAACGGATATATATGGAAGACATTGCACATTCAGTAAATTATATAGAGGACATTTAAAAGCAAGAATTTGTTTTACATATAAATGTCTGGTGGAACCTGTAATAACAGGTTTTCTACACATACTCAGTAGTGCTGTAGATGTGGAGAAAACCTAGACAGATCACAGACAGCTTCCCTCTGCCATTTAGCACAAACTCCAACATCAAAGGTAGCAAAGAGTGATGGCTGAATGGGCAGTCTTAAATATTAAGAGAGGAACTGAAGAGCATGTTTAGGAAGAAATCCAAATGCTCATGAAATATCTTACCTAAACAAGTTATTTATTTCCCTTTTAAACCATTTCCAGAAATACTTACTTTAAACATTTCAATTGCAAGAACAATAAAAGCACAGAAAGTGTTAGAAATATAAGCTTATTTTGAACTCTTGAAATTGCTGTGTCACTTGCATTTATTTCCCATACCTCTTTTTCTGTCCTGATGTAACCTCCAGTCATATTACTCCCCCTGAACGTTTTCTTTGGCTCTTCGTACAGCAGAATTGTATTGTCTTGTAAATGGTGAGACAGCTCTGGAAAAGTGCTACACTTTCTCCTTGATCTCTTTGGTTCACAAGATGCTTAACAGATGCATTAGCCCCTGTTTCTCCATAGCTACAGCTGCAGTGGGAGGGCACTCACCCCTTTGGCCTTCCTGTTAAACCCCCACGAGAACAGGCAAACCCAGAGGTGCACGTACCAGAAATGAGATGCCCTCGAGAGGTAAGGGGCTTTTCTGCACTCGTTTAACAGAAGCCAGAACACTTGAACAGACAAAACTGCAGCACATTTGGGTTAATTTGAAACACCAATTCCCTCAAACCTTCCTGTCACACACTTTTGCACCTATGGCAAACTGACAGAGGTAGAGGTGCACCCAAATGTGAACTTGTAGGCTTAAACCCAGATTTAGCTCTCCAAATGAACAGATTTCTGCTAACCTGCCACAATATGAACTAGTTTATACAGATCTCTTGTAGCCCATTCTCTTAGTGATCCTGCAGCATAAAGCAAAACGGAAAGAGAAGATAGGGACATTAATGTCTTGCACCATAGTTTATGATTAATTCCTTCAATTCAGTATCCCTAATCTGTACTGGTAACTATATCACTAAAATCAATGTAGCTCCTAGAGTGGTCATACCAATTTACTCCAGATAATGGCATCAGTACGGTGGTAAAATTGCCTTTCCAAAATACTTCAAGATCAAACACAACATATCCAGCTCTGATTTTTATACCCAAATGAAACTTGGCCTGAATTCCTTCCAAAATACTGCAATACACGTGGTGACAGATCAAAAGATGAAACTCAAGAACAGTGAACATCCTCAAGTGTTTTTGAAGTACAGGGCTATCAAGATTCTTAAATTACTCTGAGCAGTAAAAGGGCTTAATTTCCAGAAGACTATGGCTTTGAATGTTATGCACTCATGCAATTAATCTTTTTTACTAAAAATCAAGTCTCTTAATTGCAACTCCTGAATTAAGATTCCTGAATTGAATTAAGATTTGTACAGGGTAGTGACCTTATTTGCCCTAAAAATTGAAGCCATGATCCAATCACAACACGTATCACAACAGCATCAACTCCTATGCAGATCAGACAAATTAATATTTCAATTATTTCAACATGCTTCCTTAGGATGATTACAAGAATTACTTGATCAGTTTGGGACAGCACAAGCTCCTTTGCAATAGATTGAGAATGCAAACACAAACCACTTCAGCTTTCTATTCACTTTTTACTTTCAACATGCCAGTGATCCACATTGACTCCTCCTGAAAACCCAAAAAATCTCTTTCGCTTAATTTTATTGGTGCTCTCATTTCTTCTGCTATAATTGAAGAAAAAAAACCCCAAAGGTAGCAGCAGCTGTATGACAGATGTCATATGACCTGTTCTATCCCCAAAATCCAGGAGCATATTTCTATTACAGCATTATTTATCAGACAAACTCAGTTTTGAAACTTTCTCTATTGTTCCCAACCAGCTGTCAACCAGCTTGTATTCCAAACCTATGAAGCAATTTTAATCATCGCTGCAGATGGAACTGCAACAAAAATATTTGCATTTGAAACAAGTCAAAAAATAACTACAAGAAGTATTAAGGACACTACCAGTGAGTATCAGCAGTATTCAGTAAGACAAGAAATTTCAAAGGTTGTAACAATGAATGTAGAACAACATATTGAGGTACATAAAATATTAAGATGAGCCACAGTTTAGCACGGCTCACATAAGGCTATAAAAATGCTGTTACAGCAACAGCCCACAGCTAGCAATAAACTGTAATGTCCTCACTAGGAGAGGATCCTACTTTACTACAAGAAAAATCTAGTTTGCCTACACTGACCTTTACATTTATCTGAGGCAATTTTAATGTAGTTCACCAAAGGCTGACCCATTTCCTCTCTAACTCTTACCAGAACAGAGCATCTAAGTCCTGTTTGCAGGGAACAGCCGAACTGCTTTCACCTGCTCCAAAACAGATCACACCACTTCAGTATTAATATTCAAATTGAAAATCCTAATGGAAATAATGGGCACTCACTTCTACAGTCAAAATTAAGTATCATTTGTGTTCACCTCTCACCTAAAGCACATAACAATGTAGAACTCTGACTGCTCACAAAATATTTTAACAAACACACACTGATGGAAAAGTTAATTTAGCTGCACAACTCTTAAGAAGAGGCATTATCTCTTGCCAAATCAACAGATGCATTTACATTTACTTTCTAGGTCTATTCCTTTTCCTGTTTAACAGGACTGGGGCTTCCTGCAGCTAAATTTATGCTGCATCTGTGCTTCACCAATTCCAAAAAGAACCACGAGTTTTGCTTCCTTCACAAACCACCTTGATCACAGCTAAAAGCACAAGAAAAATCAAATAGTTCCTTCAACATCGGGATTATAAAACCTAACTTCCTATAATCTTTTCCCATATGGATTTTCTGATGTCTCGTACACAGCTGTACCCACACAGTACCTTTATCTTCAGATAGGTACTAATTTGAATCCCATTTCTCCAGCTCAGAAGTTATTTTCACAAAGCCTTAGAAGCATTTGTTTTGAGAGCTCTACTTTTTTAATGAGTGTGACTGGAATTTGGATTGAAGAGGTGCAAGTATTTGGAGAGAACAGCACACGATAAATCTCACTGCCTCACTTGAAGAATTTACAGATTCAGGAAGGACTACCATGGTTCTTGGGACACACAAAGGGGAAGTAAAACAAAGCAACACAAGTAAAAGTTATTAAAAGCTGGCAAGACACTATGGTAGATTGGGAACTCACTGATAAACCTCTGTTACACAGAAGCTTATGTTTCCCCTCTTCCCAAGTAACAAGATAAGGAAATGGCCTCAAGCTGCACGAGATAGGTTTAAAAAGGTTTTATTTTAGGAAAAATTTCTTCATTAGGAAGAAAAAATTTAGGAAAGAATGGTCAGGCATTGAACCAAAGTGCCCAGGGAAGTGGTGGAAGCGCTGGTGAAAGTGTTCAAAAAACATGTGGCTGTGGCACCTGGGGACATGGTTTAGTGGTGAACGTGGCAGTGCTGAGGTAACAGTCAGACCCTGGCTCAGAGGTCTTTCCAAACTTAACAATTCTATGAGCAGAAACTGAAGTTGTGCCTAGACTATTTAACTCCCTGTCTTTAAAAAGCTGTTGCAAAGAGGAGAACAAAGCATCCAGTTCCACATCCACACTTAGTTATGTCCTTGGGCACTATCTGCTGGACCACCAGGTATGCAAAGCTACACCACGAGCCATCCCTTCCATCCCAAACCAACCATCACTGCAGGGCATCAGAGTTACCTACCAAAAAAGCTCAATACTTCCCAACTTCTGAGGATCCTCATTCCTCTAAAGACTAAATGCCAACACATTGGCAACACGTTCAAAGTAAATCTGACCTGCAGACCAAAGGAACTTAATAAAAATGTGGTTTTCATATGACAGTATCAGAACAGACATTTACAGAAATTAAATGAGTTTGACTTTCACATGAGATAGGACAGACAGTTATAAAAGATGAAGACTTGAGACAAACCAGCATACTATGCTAGAGCATATCTATATATGGAAAGAGAAAACCAACCCCCAGATCCCAGGCTATTTTTCATCTGCGAGGTATGCCAACTCCCCTTTTTCTGTAATCTGTTATGTATGTAACAAGTTTCACAAAATAATAAAAGTATAGGAGAATTTTGAAAAAAAATGAAAATTTGTGGATGTAACTGTTCCTCAATTAAAGACAGTTACTAAACTTGCTGGAAATATCCACAAACTTCTATATCAAATATGTAGCTCCTATATATTTGAATGCATACATTCATTATCCAACATTTTATTCCTCCAATCACATACTAGACAGTAATTCTTGGTACCAACTCTGTATTTGAGAAAGTTCTTTAGAACGTTCTGGAGTTTCCTTACCCTTGTGCACCAGCACAGGCTCAGGTCTGACGTGCTCAAAAGCAGCTCTGCAGCGAGGGCCCTAGGGGTGCTGGTGGACAACAAGCTGTCCTTGAGTCACCAGTGGCCTTTTGACCAAGAAGTCCAAAGGTATCCTGAGGTACATCAGGAAGAGCATTGCCAGCAGGCCAAGGGGGGGCGGTGATCCTGCCCCTCTGCTCAGCCCTGAGGAGGCTTGGAATGCTGTGTTCAGCTCTGGGCTCCTCACCATAAGACATGGAGCAGACTGTGGAGGGCTATGAAGGTGTTTAAAGGACTGGAGCTTCTCCCTTCTGGGAAAGGCTGAGGGAGCTGGGCCTGTTCTGCCTCGAGAAGAGATGACTGAGAGGGGACCTCAGTGTCTGTCAGCATCTGAAGGGAGCAGGCCACGAGGACAGAGCCAGGCTCTTGTCGACGATTCCAAGCAATCGGACAAGAGGCAATGGGCAGAAATGGATGAAATTGTAACTTGAGGTTAGCTGAGGTCACTGGAATCCCTGGGAGGGGTTACTTTGGGTCATTTGGGGTTCCTTGAACAGGATGCTGCCTTTGGACTTTGCTGTTCATAACCTCCAACCAGGATGGCAGAGACAGCAGCCAGAACAGCTGAACACAGGTGGACCCATCATACTCTGGCCAAGGTCTCTATGCCCAGGAGGTTTGGACTTCTCAGCTGGAGGAAAACAAGGGGAGAACCTGGCTATCAGCAGCCCCAGACAAAGACCTCTAGAGAGTAATGGGCTAATAGGAAATGTCGTTGTCTACTTTATTCTCTGTTTTTACTTGCCACATCTGGTGCAGGGACTAGACGTGGAAAAGTCAGCAGGGCACGTTTCAAATGTTCCATAGTTGTTAGAAAGGGTTAAGTTAATAATAACTAGGGTTTGTAAGGACAAATTTAGAAATAAGAAGAGGAGGGGTTGCGAGGAAAACTGATGTCTTTACAAACAATTTGACAGGTGAAGGTATGGGTGTTACCATCCTTGAAATTCGGCTTAGTGTCTCTACCAAGTCTGAGCAAGCAGGTCTGCTGCAAAGCCCAGACAGCTGGGCTCCTGAGACAAACAAGCAGGGGGCTGCACAAGCCTGAGTTTCTGAACTTTGGGGTAAAAGAGTGGGTTCAAGGGGGGAATATGTGGTAGGCAGTTTGGGAAGGCTGTACCTTCCCAGTACCTCGGCCAATGGGGAAAGGAAGAGGGCAAGGTGTGGTTGCGAGTTTAGGATGAAAAGAGGCTGCGCCCTCCAAAACCTCAAGAGAGAAAACACCACGGGTGTGTGCCCTGGTGGACTCTCTGTCTTTATTTGAATACAGCTGGACATAAGTCTTTGGCATTTGTGGAATTTCCTGACATGAGGAAGAGCCTCCTTACTGTGCAGGTGACCATGCACTGGAGCAGGTTGTCCAGAGAGAGCGCAGAGTCTCCCTTACCGGGGATATTCAAGAACCATCTGGATGCAACCCTGTGCCCTGTGCTCTGGGATGAGCCTGCTTGAGCAGGGAGGCTGGACCAGATGACCCACTCTGGTTCCTTCCAGCCTGACCACTTCTGTAATTCTGTCCTTTACAATAAAAAGTATTTCAGGAATGATGCAATTTTAACACCTATTATACTGCTGATCCCCCTAAAAATTAGGACAAGGCTAACTTGCAGTAAGTACATCTGACTTTTCTAAAACTGCTGCTAATCTAAGAAGGCACAACAATAAATACTATCAGTCTACTCATATTTAAAAGTGAAAAAGTGCTCAGTACAGAGCAATGGCATACAGTCACAAAGATGCTGACATGAACTACATTTAACAAGGCTCTAACACAAATGAATTGGTCAGCCAGAAATGAGATTTGGAGCAATTTATCATGAGAGGGAGCAATTCTTGCAATCCCATTGCTGCCATTTACTGATATGCTTGCCCTTTTCAGAAGTATGACTTCATTAATTAATTGTCAAGGTGCAGAATCACATGACCTGTCAAATCCTGCTAATATGCTAAAGCACCACAGCCATTATCAAAAGAATAAGAGTGCCCAGCAAGTATCCAAAATGCCCACTATTCTTGAATTGTCACATGGATTCACAATTTAAATGAAACACATTCTGCTTTGGAGAAGCTTTACCACCCAAAGTGAAAAAGTTTACTCTGTAGCTGTTCTAAACCTACTCACCTCTTTAGGATCTTAATCTTTTTAGAAAGCATAAGTTCTTAATTTTCTACATCAAGTATTAGACATTAAAAGAGCATTTTCCTGCATCCCACTCAAACAGGCCTCCTTTAACAGACAGCTTCTGAAATAACCTGTGTAGAAGAATAAGACAGCAGCTCTGAGGAGCAGTCAGATTTTTAATGAACAACATTTCAATACTTTCCTCTGTACTGAGTTCCTCTGAGCAGTGTACTAGCATAAGCAAAATCATTATTTTCTGATGACAATTACAGGAAAATAATCCTACACCTCATGCTGCTGAAGGCTACTCTAAAAGCCTCTAGAACTAAATTACTTTATGTAGACACAAAACAGTAGAAGTTAAAGACAAATGACAGGTCAAATAAATAGTGAAGACTTGGACAGAACACAGATACATGTTTGGAATGTCTTGGGCAATGTTTCTACTGTATGCAGCATTAATATTCAAATAAAAATACTTGTGCCACTGGAGTATACCTTATTCTCTGAAACATTCTGAATTACAGAAGGAAGCTATATTTACACAAGGCAAATCTGGATGCCTAGCAACACCAGAAAACTTGTTCTAGCAAATAATTATCATCAGCAAATAAAATCTCTCTTTCTTTGAAAGTTTTCTCATTTAGAAAAACGTAGAGAAAAAATATCCACCGGTGAAAAAAACTGGTGGTATCAGCAAAAGTGGAGGAAAAATGAAGCACTAAACCTTTCCATTTCTCTCCCTCCCTATTCTCAGAAAAGAAACAAAGAAAAAGATGAAAGGAAATCTATTTCAGCTGGGAAATCTACCATATACAGGTATCTGTATATGAAACATACCCTCTATAGGATGTTTATCAACCTCTGACAAAAAAACCAAAAACAAAACCCATCACAATCCTCCCTGCTTCCATTAATATGTGAAATGTAAGGAGCCACACACACCAGTTGATATCAAACACATCACAAGATAACAAACATTTCAGGAAGAAAATGAAAGGCTTCCCAGCTGGTGGCTTGGAACATCTTGCTTCCATCAACTCTCTCCACCACCAGTCTTTATATCTCCATGGCCTACTAATAGAACTGTCCTGTTCTGTTCCTCAGCCTCCCTTCCTTACAGTGCTACAGTAAAAATAATATGGCCTTTGAGGTCACTATGCTAGCACAAGGAATGACATAAAACAGTAAATCTGTGAACTTTTTTTTGCAGGAGAACTACCCATGCTTTCCCTGCTCGATGGCTACAGCAGCACTTGTTGATCCTTGGTTTGCAGCAGAAAAGCTTTACAGCAGGAAACACGCACCGCACTGCTCAGCAGCACACGCTGCAAGGGCTTTAGGGCTTGGAGAGTCTACCACTACTGGAAAAACACAAACACAGCAAAACCTAACTAAGCCTGGGACAACAGTTTTGATTTATCTTGCTCCCGCTGTCCTTTTGTTCAACAAGGCGTGGAAGTTTCTTCCTCCAGCCCACTGCTCGCTCACAAGCGCGTCCAGCCGCCGAGACACGACAGAGGCGCTTCTCGGACCTGCAGCCGCTCGTCCCCGGGGGCCTGGGGCGGCTCCATCGCCTTCCCCCAGCCAAAGGGGCCGCAGCGGGAGGCCGGGCCGCAGCGGGGCCCGCTCGCACGGCCCGCCCGTGGCGCGGGGCGGGGTCCGGACCCCTCCCGGAGCCCGCGGCCCCGGGCAGGGCCGGGGCACCCGAGTGTCCTCCGGGCTTACCAGCTCTTCCTCGCCGCCTGAGCTCGGGTCGGGGTAGGTTCAGCGACCCGGAACATGAACCCGGCGCCTCCCCCGGCCGCTCCCCGAGGAGGCTGGCGCCGCTTCGCAGAGACTGGGCGAGGGGAGGCGGCGGGCACCGAGGCGGGAGGGCTCGGGCCGGGCGGGGAGGGCGCGGGGCGGCCGGCGCTGCTCCTCAGTCCCCCATGATGAGAGCCCGGAAGCAGCCGCGGCACCGGAGGAAGCCGGACGCGACCACCTCTCCTCTTCACTTCCTTTGCCCCGCCGCTGTCTAGAAACGCCGCGTCCCCTCCGGCACCCCCGCCTCGGGTTCGGTAGAGCTGCGCGGAGCTCCCGCTGCCCCCGGAGCGCTGCCCGTGCCGGGCTGCGGGGCCGCCGGGAGCAGCGACACCCCCGCGCACGAGCGCAGTGGAACGGTCCCGTTGCCATGGCGGCAGCGTCCTGAGGGCGGGAGGAGGGAGGAGGCATGGCCGCCCTGGCTCGGCTTCTGGAGAGGCTGGAGGTGCTCCAGGAGGAGTATTTCCTTTCGAACAGGTACTTGGGCCGTGCCGGTGGTGGGGCGGGATACACCGCCTTATGCTGGGCTGGGGCGGACGGGCCCCGCTCTCCGCCGGCAATGAGATGGAGGCAGCGTCCCTGAAAAGCGTCCTGTCTGGGCTCCTCAGTACAAGGGAGCTCCTGGAGAAGGTCCAGTGGAAGGCTATGAAGGTGATTAAGGAACTGGAGCATCCCTCGTACGAGGAAAGGCTGAGGGAGCTGGGCCTGTTCAGCCTCGAAAAGAGACGGGTGAAAGAGAACCTCCTCCGTGTCTGAGAGTCTGAAGGGAGGGTGTGAGAGGATGGACCAGACTCTTCTCGGTGATGCTAGGCAATAAGACAAAATGGCAATGGATAGAAACTGGATGCACTGCAAGTTCAATCATATGAGTAAGAACTTTACTGTGCAGTGACCGAACACTGAACAGATTGTCCAGAGAGTGTGTGGAGTCTCCCTCGCTGGAAATATTCAAGACCCATCCGGACACGATGCTGTGCCCTGTGCTCTGGGATGACCCTGCCTGAGCAGGGAGGCCGAACCAGATGACCCACTGTGGTTCCTTCCAAGCTGACACACTCTGTGATTATACGATTCTCGGAAACTGTTTCGCTTTAAAATCCGTCCCGAGAGCACCAACCCACCGCCTTGTTCCCCAATATTTCCACAGCGATCTGAGGAGATCTGGTGGCTGCAGCGCAGCGTCTTTAAGGGGCCCGTTCAGGCACTGATAATACGGAGTGTCCCGCTCTTCGCACACCCCCCCCCGGCTAATTTTGAGGGGGAAGGAGCCTCTGGAAACTCCTGGAACGCGGTTGAGCCTGGCAAGCTCCGCCCTCTCCCGCCTGGGGAGCGGCCTCCTTTCCCCGGTCCCGCCTCTGGAGCCTCCCGGCCCTGCCCCGCCCCAGAGGCGCCGCTCTGCCCTCGGCAGCCCTCAGGGCGCGGGGCGCCAGCCCTGAGCCCCTGCCCTCGGGGCTCGCATCTGTGGCTGCGCCCGGATGTTTGTCCTCTGGCAAGGACACGGCTTCTTTCTATTTTTTTAAAATTTTATTTAAGTTTTTAGAAGTTAATTGAAAGATAAGAGATCAGATCTATTACCCTTGTCATCACCAATTGGGATGGTTTGTGCCCAGTTTTCTGACTCCCAGAATGGTGGTGGCCAACTTTTTCCAGGCCAGATTTTAGGAAATTAAAAGTTGTAAGACTTACTTAACTACTGCTGAGATTTTTCTTATAAATCCTTTTATTCAGCTGCACTATTGGCTGTATGCGTAATGCAAAAGCTCAAGCATAAAAAACCACCAAACATATTTAGCATAGTTGTGATTTTTTCTTCACTAATTAATGAATAATTTATTTTTGAATCTAATTACAACATCATTAGCATAAATAACAAAGCTCCTGAACATCACTAAAAGTTACAGAGATCAAGTCCTGCCTGCATGTAAAGTGTTGTGTTTTTCTGTTCTTTGCCTGAACTTTTGCTCATACTCTTGTGGCTGTGCACACAGCAGTTCACTAAACAAACATCAGCTACAGGAGGCTGTGCTTGTATTTCACATATTTCAGGTTAGAAAGAGCAGTGTGAGCCAGACTTGGAAATCCATTGGAGGGCAGCATGCTTGATGTTTGGGGATTTGTTTTTTGGCAGAGCTCTCCCAAAATGAATTGTTTCCCTTTTAAGAATGGGCTATGATCTGTCAGTTTCAGAAAATTCAGATTTGCAGCTGAGAATGCAAATGAGAGGATTCAAAGAGTTCAGCACAGCAACAAGTCTTAATAATGTTTTTCTGATCTTAATAACATACCTGTTGTGCTTTATGCAGAACTCTGTTTACTGGAGAGGTATGGATTGTTCTAAACTGGCTTTTTAGGGAAAGCACCTTTCTAGGGAAGAACTTGCCCAATGGTGCCACAATGCAAAAATATCATAAGGCTTGCATTTTGAGAAATACCCTCACCATGAGGATTAGAATATACAAGATCCATTCATTCATTCTCCTAAGTGTTACACAATTTTATCACTCAACTCGTTAAAGAACCTACTTTAATTCACTGTAGTATCTCTTATATCAGGTGCTTAAGTAGGTGTTTTTAACTTTCAGTACAGCCTTTGAGAAATATCTGTGACTTTCAAGAGCTTAATTCAAGCAGTATGACAGCTGTGCAATCTGATCCAAAGTGCAGATACCTGCTTGAGAAACTTATGCCTCAAAACACTTCTGCTGGCAAGGGCAGCTGGAAGTTGTTGTGAAAACTGTCCTGTCAGAAAAGCAAACCTGTTGTTAGTTTGCTTCAATAAACTCCACCAGGTTTTCTACCCCATCCAGGCCAGGCAAGACTGAATGCCAACTATAAAAAAAACCTGTCAGGGAATAAGAGAGGAGAAGGCTTCTGTCCTTCCAGAAGACTTGTAATTGCTAAGTGGGTAGGACTGGGTTTGGAGCTGGCACCTCTGACATGGCCAGTCCCACATCTCCTTCATTTCCAGGCTGTAATTGTGGCTGCCTGTCCAGGGCCAAATCACTCATATCCTTTTGATCAAAATCATTTTCCTCTAAGTAAAAGTATTCTGGAGATGTCTGCTTCCTGTGAAGACTAGGAAACTGCACAGGAAAGGAACAAGAAAACTCTCCAGGCAGTTTTGAAAACTATTCACTTTGTGGTTTTAGGTTAAAAAAGCCTGTTTCCCAGAGCTTTCAGGCACTGAGAATGTCTGATGCACATGAGACAGTGAAAATTTGTGCCCATTTAATGTGATTTGAGAGCACATGCTGCACCAGATGATATGAGTGGAGCTAATGTTTCTTGATCTCTGGTAGTAAATCTGCAATTCATTTCATTTTCAGAAATATAATGAGGATAATCCTAATTTATCAGATAAACAATAATCTTGTTGGTATTTACTGAGGCAATTAATGTTGACATGAAACTTTGTTAGGAGAGCTAATTAAGAAAACTAATAGTAACCTAATTGTTATTTTTTGTCAGATGTAACAAAATAAAGAATTTGGTGAGTATGTTCCTAATAAAATGGGAAAGAATAAAAATCTATGGAAATAAAAATTTAATTTTAAGTTCAAAGACTTGACAGTTACTGATGTTTTGAAACAAACAGCAGAAGAATAAAAGCTAGAGGTGATCTCATAGCTGAGTTCTACCCCTCAGCATTGAAACTCATTATGGTAATGATTTCTTCCTGAACTCTCTGAAAAGTCTTCTCCAGACTAATAATATATTTCTTTAATCTCTTTTAGATTCATGGTTTTCCTCGCATGACTTTTGGCTTTGTCACAAACACTGTAGATTAACAGTTTTATACAGTTATGTGATTTTTATTGTAACTCAGGCCTAATTATCATTAAAGCATTATCCACATATTTTACCTACAATGGAAGAAGTCCATGTAACATGCTGACTTGTATCTAAGTATTGTATGGGAATTAAGAAATACCCACTCCCAAAACTTACATCCTCTATGAGCTGAATCCTCTATTCTTTGTTACCCTCATACTATGCAACTAATGTAAATTATATTTTTCTGCGCTACCACTGAATTATGTAGAATTAAAAGTGAAAAACTAGGTGAAAAGGATCCCAAGCTGCAACAATAAAACATATTTAGAATAATATTTTTGCTTTGGTTCCACATTACCATGCTGAGAAGTACTGCTACTTTTATATTTTCAGAGCTATAGAGGAAGACAAAATAACAAAGTACAAAGCTGCTGTCAAGATCCAGCGCTGGTTTCGAGCATGCAGAGTCAGAGCCTATCTGAGGTAGTGTATTAAGACTATCTTAATCCATGTTTCAGCATTGAATTTTTCCTCAAAATTTCTCATAGTATTACTTGATTTTAATAAAATTGGAGCATTTGGGGGAGAAAACAGGCAATAACTGTTATTCAGTTTTTCAACATAGATATATGCTGTGGCATTGTAAGAAATAATAATTTTTATAATATAATAATAATAATTTTGACTCTAAGAACTGTATACAATTAAAAAGGCATGATGCTAGAAAGCATGGAAATTACCTCCAGAACAGATACACAGTATTGTTTAAGAAATCTTGTTATGACTAGAAGAAAAAGAAACAACTAGATGTCTCTTGGATATGTTGTTTCAGAGACTTTTCATATAGAATCGTAGAATAGCCTGAACTGTAAGGGCCCACAAGGATCTTCCAAGTCCATCTCCTGGCCCTGCACAGGACAATCCCAAGAGTCACACCATGTGCATGAGAGCAGTGTCCAAATGCTTCTTGAACTCTGCCAGGATTGGGCTGTGACCACTTCTCTGGGAAGCCTGTTCCAGTGCCCAGCCACCCTCTGAGTGAAAAACCTTCTCTGATATCCAACATGAATCTTCCCAACACAGCTTCAGGCCACTCCCTCGGGTCCTGCCACTGGTCACCAGAGGGAAGAGATCAGTGCCTGCCTCTCTGCTTCCCCTTGTGAGGAAGGCATAGACTACACTGAAGTCTCTCCTCAGTCTCATTCAGGCTGAGCAGACCAAGGGACCTCAGCCACGCCTTGTGTGGCTTCCCCTCAAGGCCCTTCACCAGCTTTGTTCTGGGAAATGCTCTATCAACACTGGACTTGATCTTGGAGGTAGTTTCCAACCTCACTGATTCTTTGATTTAAAACATTGTTACAAGTTTCCTGGAAACTGGTTGGTCCATTCTCCCAGAAAGCCCGCTTCCATTTTTTATGTCATAAACCCAACTGGCCAAACTCACCTGCTCAAACTTCTGTATGTTCATAAAACAGGGCAGTTGAGGAAGAAGGATTGTTACATCTTCTGGTTTGACCTCTTGCCTGTTGCAAGTAATTGTATATCATCCAGACCTACTGTATGAAACCTAAAGAATTATTACCTTAAATAACATTTATTACTTAATGGCCAATATTTCCCTCGTAGGAAGATAGGCTGCAGTCATTATGTGCACTTAGAAGAAAGGTACTTAAGCTGCACCACAGGAGGTTCAGATGAGATATTAGAAAAAAGAAATTTTGATAAAAGAGGGATTAGGCATTGGAATGAGTTGCCTGGGACAATGGCAGAGTCACCATCTCCTGGATCTCAAGATATGTCTGGATGTGGCACTTGGGAATATGATTTAGGGGTGATTGTGGTACTACTGAGTGTACAGTTGGACTAGATCATCTTGAAGGTTTCTTCCTTCAAACCTTGATTGAACATATAATTCTGCGATTGTCTCTGTCTTACTTGGGAGCACAGGCTCAATGTAGCCAATTCTCAATGTTCTGAGTTACCCAAAGACTGCCTTCATTGAGTGCAGTGCAAGGCTTATAAGTTTGATGTCCATATTTAGGTGGTACAAATTACCCCCTGTACAGCTTTTTCTACGCAGTCCCAAAGTAATGATTCTGTCATAGTCTGCAAAAATTTATGTGACATCAATTATGAAATTTTTGGTAGCAACATATATGTCTATTAACTAATTAATTAATTAAGGACAAAGTAAATATTCACAATTAAATTAAGTGTAATTTTATAAAAGCAAAAAGGCATCTAAAAGTAGTCTAAAGTATCTAAAAATTCAAGTATCAGTAGATTTTGTCAAATAGTTAAAAATGGTACAGCAGTGAAAATGTTGCACGTGACAGAAAAAAATCTGAACTAATCAGATTTGTAGGTTAAAACCATGAAAATAAAACAATTTATTAAGCAAAATAAATTTGTAAGGCTTTTTTCATTAAACTTTTCTAATAGTATACAGGTAAGTTTGCAGTAACCCATGTTTTCCAAAAACAAAAGTATGTGTGTATGAATAAATATATGTATATAATGGTCTGTGTGTGTGTGTGTATGTATATATGTGTGTGTGTGTATAAATATATATATATATGTATATGTATGTATGTATGTATGTATGTATGTATGTATATGTGTATATATATGTATATGCATATATATATGTATATGTATAAAGTATGCTTGCATGGTCATTTGTATGCATAATACACTATGTTATTTGTATTATTATGAAAAGAAAAGTTAATAGGTCTGAAGCGTAATTATTTTGTACTAATTATTTTGTTAATATGTCTCATTTTAGACATCTGACCAAAATGACGATTATGATACAGAAGTGGTGGAGAGGTTATCTAAGAAGAAAACACTTCAGAGAAATTGTGGAGGTAGAAAAGTACTTTTTAAAATTTTGTTTGTTTATTATATGTAGAATACATATGAATAATTCATTCACTCACCATGAAATTAAAAAACTGAAACTCGATCCTTTATACACACAGACACACTTTTAACTTTACGGTAATGAAAAGCACCATTAATTTCAGCAAGCCTACTCATAACAGTGAAGTTAAGTCAGTGTTTAAGTGTTTGCAGCTCTGGAGTATTGGTCCCCAAACCAGCAATGGGATCTGCTCATGCAGAAGTCTGCCCACACAATGCTAATTGCTGGATTGGACCTTTACAAGATGCGTTTTTTTTTTCCTGCAGAACTTTTAATTTTGAAAATAAAATAAGCCAATGTGTCTACACGTGGCTATTTTATGTTTTAGTGGTTTAAATTTCGTTCTTAATGAACCTTGAAATATTTGAAGTATTGCCTTAAGGCACACAGTAGATCACAGTCAATCTGATTCCTTGTCATGGACCCGAAGAGAGCAAAAGTGTGTGATAGCACACAATCTAAAACCTCTGTAAACAGGTTTAGGGGACTAAGAAGAAAATAATGCAACATAAAAATATATGGTTTACTTCACTAATTTATCAATTTATGCTACTGTTTTACAATAGTGTTAAACTTGTTAGTCATTTATTCTTGATTAATTTTGTTAAATTGTGGTTTTTAAGTCAAAACACACAATTCAAGATGTAAAAAAAGAGCTATAATAAAGCATATATTACAGACCAAAGTTCATATCCCCCTACTAAACTATATTTTCAAGTAGCAGGACTCGTGTACCTGGAAGATCAGTTGTTTTTTCCCCAAGTCTATCAGTAATCTATGTAAAGATTTTATCTTTTTCCAACTTAATAACTGTCTTAACTAATAAATGATGAGCCATCCTTTCAATCTGTGGTTTTCACTCATCTTCTAACAGTAATTCTTGAATACAGGGCAGAGAGCTGTGTTGTTGCATTGGGTCCTGCTTTGAAAAAAGTAGGACTTCAGCTGAATATTGTTCCTGAGTTTAAGCAACATTTGTTCAATGTGGGAAAGCTTCTGTAGAAGAGGGACATGACAATCTATCTTAAAATCTGTTAATAAAAAGAAAGGATCTGTGCAGTCACTGGGACAAGGGGAGGAAGAAATCAGTGTGATCAAACAGATTTCCTGTAATCACAAACCTGAGAGAGCTAATATCATAAACTCCCCTCAGCTTTCTGTTCTTGAATATAATGCTGAAATATAAAGTAAAAAAGTCTCTAATCAGTAAAACATTGTGCATATTTAGTTCTTCAAAAAGATTTAACTGAAAAGCTTGACAAATCTGAAGTCTGTGGAACAATGTAGGACAAAAAATTCTGCAACTTAATACATACATTCCAAATCAGATCATGAATTCATCCAATTTCTGGATTGCAGTACTTATCCAGTGCTAGCCAGGGCTCTAGAGGAAGAGAATCTCATTAGAAAGCTTACAAATGTTACAGCAATCAGCACAGGGAATTATCTTTTTCCTTCAAACACTACATTTTGTTCTTGCCATTTCTTTGATTGGGGAGGACTAAACAGGACATCTTGATTGGAAGCCAACCTGGGTGCCACTCAAGTATCAGATAAAAAGGCACATTCTACTCCCTTTGGACTGTGGCACTCTGTGTGTTTGGGGTGAACTTAAATATATTAAGTGTGGGTTAATACCTTAGAGTTGTTGTTTTACTATCTTTACTCAATTAATGGCTGAACTTGGAATATGTAAAAAGCAAAATCTCAGCAGCTTAACATCACTTTCAAGTTAAAGGATCAGGCAACGTTTGCAATGGACTCTTGCTAATAACTGTTGTAATGACTCCTGACTATGAAATGCAATGACACACTTAGCATCATAGTTCCTTAAATACACTGGTCACTTTAAAATTTGTCTGCTGATAATGATTGGATTGGTATTTGCTGCCAGCAAACAAGGCAAAGCATATGCACAAAATGCCCATGATTGCTTGATAATAAATCATTTTAATGATTATATTCAAAATTGTGAAATGTGAATGGTACTGATGCGGAAAATAACAAAGGCTGAGGCTCATCAGATTGGCTGTCCATATGTGCATCACCACTAGTATTTCATTTGCTTCTCCTCTAGTGCCTCTTTCTTTGATTGTTAAGATATATATTTGGTAAAAAAACCCTGAAAACCCTAACAACAATTGTTGACATTTATGTGATTAAAGTTATGTGCCTTTCTATTCTAAATATAGGTGGTTTGGTATAAAGCTTTCTTTCCTAATTAATCTCAAGCTAAAATTAAGAACTGATCTGCTACAGTTTTCTTAATAACTTGGTTACATTGATTGTGTTGGTTTCTGAAAGTTTGCATGACCTGCAGGAAGGGACAAATTTTAGAACCAGGCAAACAGCAGAACATGAAACAAAATATGCATCATTGTTTTTTTATTACTATTTTCTCAAAGCCAAGGAATCATTTGCTAAAGCAAGGGGAATTGTAACATTTCACTATTACATGAAGCTGGTATGGATGATGGCCATTTTTCAATTTACTTTGGAAGGAGATACAGTTGAGAAAAGTGAATATTTTCTTTTATATAGTTTGACACTACCCTAAGTGATCTAGCTTCAAGTCAACAACCAGTTTTAAATAGTTCCAGTCCAACTGGAATTAGGCAAATGTGCCCCAAAATACACCATGACCCCATTCGTGATTTAGACTGTGTTGCTTCCTTCTCTCAAACTTGATCTCACTCTCAAACTCAGTCAGATTCCTGGTTCTCTTTGAATTTGTCATTTTGTATTAGCTCTTTAAAGCAAATGAAGACACTGATTAGAGCACATTTTTAGATGATCCCCAAGCGTGTTTCTAAATAATACATATATATATATATAAGGCTTTATATATATAAGGCTTCAAATATATTTTGAAAACCTACATTTAAGGTAAGCTGGTAGGAAGGCCTGTATATTAACATCAGACTTCATGACAAGGACATCTTGGCTCAAAAGTAGAGGTGGCATATGGATGAGATGGGAAAGTGATTCTTTCCAGAGAGTTAACCTGGCAGTGTCACCTTTGAATTAGCACCTAGTGAAAAATGAGGGGCAATCCAATGGGCTGAACTGCATGAAATTCCACTTAAGCATAAGAAAAGAGTCTTCTGGACAAGCAAGGCCCAGTTCAGGAAAGAATCTTTTGTTTATTAGGAGAGCACGTAAGTGTTGACTTGGGTTGAAGCACTAAGCTATGACTTTGCTTTTGTGAATAGCAATGAACACCTTCTCCATCATTTGTAACAGCAGAACTGTCTAATCAGTATCAGAAAACAGAGGGCAAATACATTTGCAAAAGAACCTAGATGTTGACACAGCCTTTGGCTTTTGGTGCAAAAATAAATTTGTAAGACAGTTGCATGAGAAATTCTGTATCTGGGAGACTTGTGGTTTAAAGCAAGATTTGAGTAAAAGCAGGAATGTGTAACTTCCTTCTTGTTTTGAGTGACCCTCTTAAGTGGTGGTAGGGTAAGGCCTGACACACCTCAGGCCTTACCCTCACACCTTAGTGGGGTGTGCAAGATCAGGCCTTAGTTGCCATTGACTGTCTCTATAAATAGTAGACAGAGTTCTTCAATACTTGGCCAAGCTCAGAGTCAAAGTGGTCCCACATTGTCTCTCAGTATGGATGATATAAAGAGCATTAATGATGTTAGGTCTGCACTTTATGTTCTTCAATGAAATGGGATGTGTTTAGACCTAAGTGCTCATAGTCTTCATAAGCAAAAAGGTGTAAAATTGTTTAGTTTAATCATTGATGGACAGAAATCTGTTTAATATTTTTAAGCTTAGGAACACTTTAAGCTTCCATTAAAATGTATTTTAGCTACTTGGTGGTGTGGTAACTCTTATGTTCCCTTCCAAGGAAAGAAAAGATGAGCTGAAACCCAAAATTTTATCAATTTAATTGAGCAGTTTAGGGATATGCTTAAGTCAGGCAACCATTATTTCAATCTATTATTAGCTATCTACAGTTAGCATCAGTTAGTAAGTATTTATGGACAATAAAGGGGAGAGAGACAGTCCATTATTTATTCTAATTTGTACATTTGGGGTAGATTTTCTTATCCCATGTTTTCCTTGAATATATATATCTATATATCTGTGTGTATGCATATACATCCACACATACGAATGAAACTTCTTTGAACTTTAACAATTCTGCAATTTTCTTTCACATAAGAAATATCTTTTGTACTGTTTCCATTATTAGTAGATTGGTATGATATTAAAGTGAGCATTTAAAATGCACCTTAATTAAACTGCAGGAATTATGCCTTGCTTAATGTAATGAAGAAAGAGAATTTAAAATGAAGTAGCATCATTGTGTTCATTTGTAAATAACATATTGCAGCCAACTGTTTCTTAATTGCCCAGACTGTTGATAAATAATCCAGTCCTGCTGCTCTCCACAGACAATTTGCTTTGGATCAGACTAGGCAATTCAAATAACACTAATTACAGTGAAACCCTTTTATAGTGAATTCCTGTTTGCCATGGGGGAGAAAATCACTATATCAGGGGAAAGCACTTTTGCCTTTGATTTGTGTCTAAAACATGAGAAACACATAAACGCTGCATGTTGTGCTAAATAAAGGACATACTCTTGCATTCAAAGTACTTATATTTTACTTTTTATGATACAATTGTGAATTATGTTCATTTTGCATTTGTAATTAGAGGGCGGAACAGATGTGAAAGCTTAGTTTAAAGTGATGTATCCATTAAAATAACCTATGCTGCCAAGTGATTGCTTAGTATAATAGGGGGATTCGTTCACTCTGAGAGGAATTCTACTTTATTGGAAGAAAACCAGGACTTCAGGAAATGTTTTCTTTATCAGGGGATTCACTGTAACATGGTATCATTGTATTTATGATTTTATGATGTTAAAATGAATATTAAATGAAACAAAATTCCCAACGATTACTTGGGAGGCAGCTAAGTACATAACATTTAGTACAGATGGTTGGAAGGCACAATTTTGCTCCATCACTGCATCCGTATCCTTGAACGATTTCGACTGAAGACAGCATTTCTCTGAATTTTTCATTAAACCAGACATCTTGAAATATGAATTCCTTTTATGTTTCTGTGAGTTTTGGCTAAAAGAACCCCAGTGAATAAATCATACAATACTACATGTCACCAGCACTTGTGAATATTTCTGCTTTGTTATTCTACTCTCAGTAGAGCACCATTGATTATCAAACTCAGCGGAGAGCATTTTATGATCATATATCTCCATTAGCTCCTAGTTTGACTACCATAGATTTTTCTGGTTAAGCCTGCATTATGTATTAGGAAGCCTATCTCTTCAGTACAAAGTTTGATTTTATTCTCTCTAAGCCTAGAACTCTTATTATGTATTATGTATAAAGATTCTTATCTTTTATATGTAAAAATAGCAGGACTGTCTTTGTGTAACTGAAATATATGCCATCTTTTTTTTTTCTTGATTCACAGAGAGCATATTTTATTAAGAAGCTGAAATTCTACAATGAAATGGCTGTCAGGGTAAATATTTCTTCACTTGTTAAACAAATGAAAAGTCAATTGTGCTCCGAATTTGCTTTTAATAAAATGAGCAAAGCAGAATAATATACATTTGATTGATATGCTGATGACAATAGCAGGAAATGCTACATAGTTAAAAATTAAAGTTACACTGAGTAGTCAGGGTTGTATTTTAAAACTGTAGCTGAATTTGAGGTACTGGAATATGTCTTGCCGCATTTAAATATCCATTGGACCTTATCATGTATGATACCAATAAAACACCCAAACATCCTATCTGCCGATGTTCTTACAAATGTAAGAACATTTCTTCTGCAAATGTAGACATATATTTAAAATTCTGACAAACTGCAGGGCTTTTAAACTTGTTGATGTGGCTGTGCTTTTTCTCTTGTTAGTAGATGACATTTGATGTATTGGATCTCAAGAGTTAGGGAACACAAGACAATTTCATTGCTTAAACATAGAGGTGGAGCTGAACTGATCTCATTGATGATATTATGAGTGAATTTTACTAGATGAAGAAGAGTATAAACTGACCTTGAACTTCAATGAATCTACAGAAAATTAAGTTTGTTGTGGGTGAAACTGCAAAACATACATCTTTCTATGTTACTTATTTCTTTCATTTTGTGTTATAAAACTGCTGTACTTCACGGTCTGTATCTTTTTAGGCCAGGCACCTTACCTTTTGAATTCTACCAAATGTAGGAATATGATGACAATGGAGATTAACACAGGGATTAACCCAGAGAAACTCGTGTAGTGTAAGAAGATTCTCAGAATGGGTTTTAATTTTGTGGCCTCTCTGAGTCCAGAATAACTCGGTCAAAAGATCTGTACTCATCAGATGTTTTGCTTAGTTCTGGTTCCCTCAAAGGCACAAAGTAGCCTTACGTTTGGTGCATGTTAAAGAGCTGAAGGTGTTTGACAAAAGTTTAATACCTCACAAATGTACCTTTTTGTTGTTGTTATAGTTCATTCCTTACTTTGTTTGAAAGTATTCTGCAGTGGATAAATGCTGTTTACTCATGCAGCTGAGATCAGTGAGAAAACATAAGATGTAAGCCAGCTCTTAAAAGTTGCCTCTGTACTTCCAGAAGGCATTTGAAGACCAAATTTCAGAGGTAATTATGTATTCTAGTCAAATGGAGTTTTGCATTTGGTCTTTCATTTTTAAAAGAAATTGAATGTGTTCCCATTCATTTGTAATGGAAATATAATGTTGAATCATTAGGTGATATAAATCTTCAAAGTACCATTTTTTCAGTCATGTCCTTTTCTTTAATGGAAATTTAAATCTGTAGAAAACAATAGAACAGATCTTTATTTAGTTGCAAATGTCAGACTCCGATTCTCTGCAGCCATATCTGCAGAGCAGACTTGAAATGCTACCAATCTGAAACACTGAATTTTGGTTTTTTTTCTGTCATGTGTTTCTTGAAGAACTAACCAAGGTCCAATAGCAAATCAGGCATGTTGAGTTTCTGCATAGATGATGTGTGCTCAAACTTTATGCTTCCTAAGCCAACAGTTCCTTATATTCACACATCATGGGCTTGATTCATGATTAATATAACCCAGTGTTCTAAAAATATAACAATAACTGTCTATGTTTTTCTATTTAACCACTTCATTTTGTCTCATGGTATTATTAACTATCTATTTCAGTTCATAGTCACTCTCTAGAAAGGCAGTTTCAATTATGGCATTTGAAGTATCACTGAGGGCATGCACATGCTCGTAGTTTTGAAGCCAGTCTACATATCTTGTCCTTCTGGATTGCACTTGATTGCAATCAGAGCTATCAGTTTTACCTTTTAAAAACGAATCAGAGATCTCATTTAAATCAGTTTCAGTTTCGAGGCAAAATATGATTCTCTCTCTTAAAATATTTAAGGTTGCTGTAAATTTTCAGCAACAAAAGTAATCCTATGGCAAAAAAAAATTTCCACGAGCAGATGGCTTTTGATATATCAAGGTTTTGCCATTTGTTTTAGTGCTTAAAATAAACATTATTTATAAGACCACTTACATTTTGATGTTACTTAATGAGGAATATGCATCATTGATTTGACTAGCTTAAGAGGTCATTTAGAACTTGCCCGTTAACAAGCTGTAATCTGCTGAGCACACAATGACTTTGTTTAAAATTATCTGTTCAGTGCTGATCAATGACAATAATTGTTTTGTACCAATCACTGTTGAAACTTGCTAATTACTTTGAAGGGCATACACACACTTGTGTCTTCTTTTTCAAGAATTTTTTAAACATTCACCTTGGAATTAAAAAGAAATGCAGTCATAACATTATACTTTATAGAAGCAAGCATTTAGAACTTTCACATTGAAAATATCAGCATCATCAGAAGCTTTTTATAAAATGCTCTTTCCTAAAAAGATTAATCTTCAGTTTTGGGATCTCTGATATACAGTATTAGGGAAACAGAAATTGGGCATAAAATAATTTGAGACACAATGCAGTTTTTCTTACTTATGTTTCATTCAGTTGAAATCAGTGAGTTCATTCTGAACAGAAAGTGGTGTAAATAAAGGTAGAGTGCAGCATTTAATTGGTACGCTGAGCCCATTGGAGGTAATTACAGCTTTATACTATTTGAGCCCTTTGTCTTTCAGTTTGAGTTTTGATCCTTTAACCCAGAAATATCCAGTTCCGCATTTGTAACTGTGAGGTGAAGACTGTCAGGAAGAGTTTCAAAGGGACCATAATCCTGCATTAATGAGCACATGGCTACATAGGAGCCAAGTTGCTCTTGTTGAAAAATTTTGAAGCCAAACAGAAAAACAAGGCTAAGATCCTTATTCACATGCAAAGGATTTTGTTTAATCCCAGATCTCTGAAGGCATACTCATTCTCTGCTCTTTCTCTGTTCTGTTTTAACCCAATAAGCTTGTATATGAGAAAGTAGTGTTGCGAAGAGTATGACGTTAACTATCACCTAGTGCAGTGTCTAGAACCCTTCTTGTTCCCAGAACTCTTATTTGTTCATATTATAGCAGTATCTAGAGGTCCAAACCCGTTTCATTAAAAAAAAAACAAATAAAAACAAAAAAACCCAAATGAAAACAAACAAAAACCCCCAAAACCAAACAAAAAGAACCCCCAAAACAGAATAAAACAAAAAACCACCACCACCACCAAAACCCACCACCAACAACATAACACCAAAAAACCAAAAAATTTGCAAACAAATAACAACATTAGAGAGTAGAGTAAATTAAATCTACATAGAGTACATTAAAAAATACAACTTTTGAAATTCATTTCAAGTCTTATTTGGGAAGGGAGGAAAATCCATGCTGAAGCACAAAGGGCAAATAGAATATATTAGCACTGGAAGTTAATATCCTCTAATTCTTAATAACTAACACATACGTCAAAGAATTACTGAAAGCTTTTCTGTGATTCTTATTCTCTTGTTAAATTTCACATAAAAAGACAATCATAACTGTACCCCAAGGTGCCATCACTTGAGGCCAAATGTTGATTTTTACTTTGAAGAGTAATGTTTGGGGGTTTGTGAATTCAAAATGGTGCCAAAGTGTGAAACATTCAGCCCTGTTTAGTTGGTCTCCTTTTAGATGGCTCCAGTAAAGTCTGGAAGTGGAAAAATTGCGAAAACTTTTGTCAGTTTTCACAGTGGTACAGAATTTGACTGAACTGGAACTGGTAGGATTAGAGAGAATTTTGCCTGTTACTGAAGAGCACCACCAAGACTTGATGATAAAGATTCTGAAATTGCTGAATGCAGTGGTTACTGATAATGTGGGCAATTGCCAGTTTTTTTAAAATTTGCCTTCTTCCTGAATCAAACACAAACCCCATGACATTCTTTCCCCACCCCAGCTCCCTCGTTTTGTTAAAAAGGTGCTTATTTAGAAAGAGGTAGGCTAAGAAAAAAAGCCCAATAGCACAAACGCATGGATTTCACTCCACTTAAAAAATCGTCCCTTGGCTCTGGAAGGAAGAGAAAGGTTGATGTAAAGAAAAACAAATGTTCCTTATAGGTACACTGAAGTGTTTAAGTTCTTGAAAAGTCTCGTAGCTAGCGGCCCACAGGTAAAGGAGGGCTCTTAGTACATTGCCAAATTTTACTCTTCTATGCATTTAGATAAGGGGAGTAGCTTCTGGGTAGTAAAACCTCTAACTTCTTGCTTTTCAAATGTAGATTCTGCATTTCGGCTGCTATATCTTTTAAGATTTCAAAGCTATAAAGGTCAAAGAAATGGATGTTGGAGCAAATAAGCTACTGCAGACTAGAAGATAGAAATTGGGAGATTAAAGTAGGAAAATGTTGAGGAAAAAAGGAGGCAAAATGCAATGAAGGAAGGAAAGAATATTTTGCAGGAAAATTAATAATACGTTCAAGGATGGAAGAATTTTTAGATGGAGGAACTAGACACTGAAAAGAGAGGAATAGATGGTTACTCTGTTTTCCAGATGTAGAGATCCAGAATACACTGACCTCTTATGGAAGGCAAATCAGGAGCAAGAACAGCCCTCAGCATGACTGAATAGAGCAAGTTACATCTTTCACCTCCACATGTCATGGCACAGGGATAAATATAACTCACCAATCTTTGACTGATCACCACTTCATCAACTAGACCAGGGCACTAAGTGCCATGTTCATTTGTTTCTCAAACTCTTCCAGGGATGGTGATTCCACCACCTCCCTGAGCAGCCCATTCCAATGCATAATTGCCCATTCTTAATGCTTACTTTTCCATGCCCAAAAGCAGATAGCTTGTAAACAGGTAATGATTTCAGAAACATCATGATTAGAATTTTCAAGTATCAGAGAAGGGTTAAACACATTTGTTGAAATCAGTTCTTGGGGAAAGTTGGGTAGACTATGTATTAGACTTAGACTAGACTAAGTATTTTTCCTTGTCTTTTATTTTTTTCTTTCTCCTTTTTTTTTCCCCCCCAACTGATGATTTTCAAAATGCACCAAAATATTAACCCTTTTTGATGGAGGATGCTATCTAATTTCTTTTTGTAATACAACTTTGTAACTAGCTACAGATAAAGAGCTCTTCTTCTCCAGGTTAGGCTTTCTCTAGGTTAGACTTTCTACATTATGCAAGAGAATAATATTTCTTGAGAAGAATGTGGAACAAATAGACATGAATCATTTACATTGGAGATGAAAGGACCGCAATTTATAAATGAACTTTCCAGAAGGTCTGATTCATTGAGTTCCTGGGAAGGCTTTTATTCAGTTTTCCCCTTTGTAGAGCACAAAGGTGAAAGTGCAGCAGGAGATGTAGGTGAGGTGGTGACTCAGTGATACATTACGTTACAGCCTACACTAATTTTCTTCATCAAAACTTACCGGTGCTTCTACTTGGTATCACTTTTAAGGAAAGAGGTACTTGGGATATAGTACATATATTTGATATGCATGCAAACTTTTGGTTTGAAATATACTAAGCAAATCTTTATTTCCTGCAGATCCAGAAAACGTGGCGAGGCTATTGCGTTCGGAAGTATATCCATAATTTTTATGCACTGAAGAAATACCTGAAAGCTGTTTCTTTGAATAACGAGCTTGTCAGGTAAGGATAAAAGCTCCACGTGGTAACGCATTCATTTGCTCTTCTTTTATTTGTAGAAAGTTAGTGGCACTAATTAAATTATTTCTTTGAGTGTAGGTTCCCCTCCATTATCAAATATATATATATCTCAGACATCATTCTCTTTATCCTATGCCTATTCATGTTGTACCACATTCTGTTCTCATTTACACTGTTATGAATTCAGAATAATTTCTTTGAATTAATTAGGTATGCTCTGGGTTTGTACTGGTTTAATAAAAATGGATTTGCCTCTTCACCTATGCTCAGAACTCATAGGTTACTGTGCCCTAAACAGGGTTTGTTGAACTAGATGTTTTTTCCCAGTATACACAAGACAACCAAAATTTTCTTTTTAGAATTTGTTTTGAGTATGGATTATTGACAATGAATGCAAGGGCAGATTTGGATTTAAGTTTCATGCATAAGCCATACTATGAATATTAATTGGGAAAGATACTAGTGTGGATACAGTGAAACAGATTCTTTTCATAGTTACAGAAGATAACCAATAGCCCCTCAGATTTCTATCTAGAACTGTTGTTTCTCTATGTTCTTACTTTATTTCTCTTATCCATCCATTGTCTTTCCTGTACTTAAGCTGAAACCTCTCTAAAATAGAGGTAATAATTTCCTCTAGTGGATTTGATGTCCTGAGCCATGACCATTACTCAGATAACAGTGGAAACAAGCAGACAAAATGCTGGGTGACCATGATCATTACTCTCTCAGTGTAAATGAAAGCTGTTGGACAAAATCCATGCCATTCAGAACATCTGAGACAAATCTTTGCTTTCTCAAGCACAGAAATATAAGGGAGTCTAGTAAACCAGTATTTCTAGAAATCTTGTCCAAATCACATGGCAGAGACTGTTACGTAAAGCAGCCTATGCAAGTTATATATGAAAAAACCCAGGATTATCAAACTTCTTTGCATGCTGGTTATAATGATATTATTCTTCCACAGTACAGCTGGTGCTACATCCTCTTTGTCATAACATTATTTATTGTGCATTACATTGTTACCTATAATGAACCATACTGATAGTCAGCTACCTCTGATCTCTCATGATTATTCATTTAAGTGTATTCTGTGCAGAAAGTTAGGTCACAACTCAGCAAAACCAAACTTGAATATTATGTTATAGCTTCAATGATATCATCTTGATCTGAAATTCTTGAAATATTCTCTCTTCTTGAAAAGGTAGAAGACTAGGAAGACTAGACCAAATCTTGGAAAATAAGTGAAGCCATAACTTCTCTATGGTTTAAAATCCATATCACTGGATGAACTGCAAAAACATAACCTGCTTCTCTGTTCATAATCATTCTATCATTCTTCTCCATTCCCTGCCTAAACCTAGACCATGACTCATAATTTGTTGCTTAGATTGTCCTTTGATGTATACTGACAAAACAAGATAGCAAGTGGTATTCCTGCTGCACTGTGAACATGGATTGGCTGGAGCTTTGTATTTTATTTCCACCACACCCACAATAGATCTCTACTGGGTATAACTAACTCCAGAAGACTACAAAAATATTTGGTTTTCAGTACTTGACATGTTGATAAAATTCCCTAGTATTTAATTTAGGTTGTTAAAAACCATAAAATCTATGCATGGCATAAATATTTTAACCACCAAACACTTCAATGCTCTTTAACAGGTAAGATGAGCAGTATGGCTTCAGGTACACCAAAATGTGTCAAAGTTGGTCTGTGTGAGCTCTTACCTGACAACTGATATATTGATATTTTGCTGATTTGAGTTCTGCATTCCAGAGTTCACAGAAATGCATGTCTTTAAGGTAAAAAAAAAAAAAAAATCCATCTTTTCAGTTAAAAAAAGTTAAAAACTAATTTTTGAGCTAATTTGTACAAACAGATTTTATTGTTTCAGTTTCTAAAATGCATGCGTTCCCAAGTGCAACCAAGAATCACTGCAGTAATCCTTTTCCTGGGGTACATTTGAAAACTAATATGTATATCACCTTCAACATTCTTCTTATGAAATCTAACAGATGTTTAGTGAGGATTAGGTGTAGGCCCTCAGCCAAACAGATTTTTCCTGTCACTGGGCTAAGCTGCTGCCAACTACTTTGGCCCCACGGTGGCCCACTGTGTTTCTTATGTGGAATATTGAGCCAGGTGGAGGAAAGATTCTACTCATATTTTCATTAGCCATCACATTGGCTCTGGACAAGTATAACCTCACTGTTCATAAACATTTTTGCTTATAAAAATTATTGCCACTGTGCACTGTAAAAAAACGCAAGGTATTGTCAGAAATAGTATGAATGCATTTATGAAATGGCAGGGTTTTATTAAAACATCAACATTATGGAAATTTACTTGTTGATGGACAGAGAGACTGATACACTGTGCACTCAGATTAGACTGCCTTTGAGTGTTTCACATCTCTAGAACACCATAAAGCAACACAACATGGAACATGAAATAACACATGTGAATACCTGAAACCGGTCCCTGCCTCAATAAGCAAAAGTTATTTTTAATTTCAAAAATTTGTTTACAATTTGTTCTTCCTAGAATTATGATGTAATTCTGAATTGAACTACACTGTACAGTTCTTTGTCTTTTCTATTCTAGAGTAACACTGGCAGAATTTTTATTTGTCAACACCTATCTAAAATCACATTACAAATCCTTCTATCTTTTGAACACCAGAGCCAGGATTTGTGCCTAATTTTCTCCTTTTTCATTAAGGAGGAGCCTACATCAAATCATTGCTCACTCATTTCTAAGAGAAACTTCAGAGGAAGTTCTCATGAAACTTTTCACATTCTGTTAAGTTTCTTATTAGAATATCTTAAAAGAGTGATTGACCAAAGTTTGTTTCCTTCTCATTCCTTCTTTACCCTATTTTTTTTTAAAGGACACTTGTTTTACTAAGTGTTTTTTTCAACCAGTAGCCACATCTTTACCATTCAGCTTTAATACAAACCGTCCTTATTTAATAGCTGCCCTCATTTAGTAGCCAGACCTTTATCATTTGTCTTTAGTGTGAAAACCCCAGGAGAAAGTAAACTTAATAGAAGCTGCCCCAGTTTAAAGCCATAGAGGAATGTAATTAAGTTTAACAGAAATTGATTTAACAGAAATTGACCTAAAATATAATTAAATAATAATAGTCATATTATGTGTGAGTTTCCACTCACTTAACAGACTGGTTATGGCAGTCATAGACGTAACAGACTTAAGGCACTGCCTTTGTACAAACTGAAGATAATGCTGGGCTTTACCTCCCAGACTGGCTAAATTCCTCCAGCATTCCTGTTACTTCCCACTGCTACAGAACCACTAGGTCTGATGGCTGCTGGTGTCCCCAGTAGAGTCCCTGGGAGTTACACTGAGAAGTGCTTGGAAAAATACCTTCAGAGATGGAAAAGAACAAATTTGAACCCTAAACTCTGTCTACATAAGGACATACTCAGATTTTTCTAAACATTTGTACTGTTTAGCTTCAGTGTAGTGGGTTCATTAGTCCTGAGTTCTCTTTTGCCTAAAAGATATAGGAAGTTCTTAATGAAACAAATAAGAAACTTGTTCTCAAATACTTATTTTACTGTATTTTTTATTTAAATTTTAGTAATAAATCTTCATCTGTAGCATCCATTTTTATTTAAGTACCAATATATACTGTTTTCTATCTCAATATGGATTAGTTGGATGGTTTCATTTATAAATATATAAATTTACTTTCATGCGAAAGTAAATTTAATTACATCTCAGTGTAGTTAGTCTATTTAATTTTAAGGGAAAATGCTTTCATTTGAAACATTCTTAAAGCTTTATTTACCATCTCCCAGAGCTGGCTAAATGGTTACAAGGGGAAATATGCCAAAAGCAATTAGCATAGGCTATAATTCCATATGATGCATTAGAATTTTGTTTTATGTGAAACAGTTTCCAGTCCATGATAAGCAAATGGACATCACTTCACATAAATTAGCATGCTGGTGCCATTATATCCGAAGAATTTATGGATGATGTCAGTTGCCCAACTGTGTGATTAACTTGCAGTTCTTTGCCTAAGGTTATCTACACACTGGCCTTTAAACTATGGTAAAGGAACTTTGCTATATGTCAGGTGTGCAAGTAGAGATAAGATTTTGGGATGTATTGCTCCATTTACTGATGAATGGCACCATTTAAATTTTTCCCTAGGCACAGAACTGGGTAAAGATAGCACTATCAGAAAACTAAGAAAGCAGTGGCAAAGTACTGACACTGGGGTTCTTATGCAATCAAGGCAGGTAGTTCAGCTTTCTTGGCTACTGAACAAACACTAACTTAAAGGTAGAAAACTAAGGCCTGAGTCTACCTTTAATAAGCACTGTAGTTTACGTAAACATTGTTGATTTATAAATTGGGAATTTTACACACTTGCAGGATCAACACCAAATTCTTCCTGGAGAGTGCGGCTTTGATTCAAGTTTGACTAGCTGTTCTCTTAGCAGATTTAGTTTCACAGTCATCATGAAAACTTCCAGGTCTTCAAGACACGTCAGGGAAATAGATAATACAAAGAGATAAGAATTGCTTCCTTGGCAATATATATATTCACAAATCATTTGTGCAGCTTGATTTTTTATAACCTTAATGAAGAATGAAATGAAAGAGTACTTACATATTGCTGGTGATCTAATCCAATGTTTTGCTATTCTGTAAATATGCCTGAGAATGCAGTATGGAAAAAAGGTAAGATTATCAATCTTATTCTAGATTACTATACCATTTCTGAAGTGTATTTTAACATGGAAAGTACTTAGCTTCTTAAAACTTTTGAGGTATGGCTATTTTCCATGGAGTGGGCTTGAAATAAATCATTCTTTGTCACAGTAATATGAGGAGAACTTGCTCAGCCTCCACTTGTCTGTTCCTTTTTGATAAAGATAGGTCCAGGTGCTGGCCAGTTTCTCAAGTGTCAAAGTATTTTGAAGAATGTATATGTTGTCTTATAATTAAATTAAAATGTTCCTCATCATTGACTGCAGAAGCAATTGATTCTGTAGTCTATTTTCAATTAGTGCCAAAGCCTTTTGGACAGCTCCTTGGAATTCTTGCAACAATAAACCCCTCATTTTTGTAATGTTGTCTTTCACTTGATGTTTAATTAATTGCTTTATCTTCAAACTATCTTTTTTTACATGTCTTCAAAGATATGGAGGGGAAATATATCATGCTTTTTAACTTACCTGTAATTTGAATTTTCTGGAAGTAAACTTACCCTGTCAGCTTTCTCTGTGAGCCTCAGAAACAGAGACAAGTGCCAAGTGTGCTTTCTTATATGTAAATGTTAATTTGGAGTGGTAGGTCACATCATTTAAGACATCTATGCCTTTTCCTGGGGATTTTAGGCATAAATGCTAGATTTCTAGGAATCTTGAAACTGTAATTTACCAGACTACTTCCATAGCCACAAACCTGATGCTGTTAGCATAGGTTAGATATAAAAACTGAGCTTTGGGGGCTGATGGTGAAACTGAAATGAAGTGTCTAAAGTTATAGAGCAATCAATGGCCTGTTTTAACTCCACGGGATAGCATTTCCTGAATACAGTGAGATTGGGTAGGAACTATTATGTTTACACAGTAAGCTGAATTTCCAACACAGATTCAGCTCACATGCCTCATGAGCTTTATTCCGTCCATGTTTCTCTTGAGCAAGGAATGGAAGCAGTCTTTACCATTTTTAGCTAGTTCTGTGTAAATAGTTGAAGTTTTGCAATAAACATGAACACTATAAGTAACATAAGCAGCTGCTTACACTGAAGTCTTCAATGACATGAAGGCAATATTTTCTCATGTATTTTTATATAGCACTAAATGTACCATTAGGATCAACAGATTAAACATAAGCTTTATTTCACTTGTATCCAAAGAAAATATTTTTATAATCCGAATGTGTAGAAAGAAATCTGAGATCTGTGTGTACACTCATTGGACCAAATAGTCTCTGGTGTAGCTGATTAGTTTTGATGAAGGTAGAATAAAACAGGTGTGACAACACAGTGTTGTAGGATAACAATAGTTCTATACCTGCGAGCTTTGAAGGTGCTGTAGTGTCTGGGTAGATTTTTTTGTTTTTTAAGAGGTCTGTTATAATTAGTGACAGGTCATAAAACATTGTCTGTGGACAAAGACTGGCTAATCTTGGCCTTTTAAGCTGTCTCGTAGAGACAGATTTCACAGTCTTCTATTTTGTCTAAAGTAGGATCTTCACTGTAAAATAAGTAGAAAAGGGGAAGAGGTACATTTTCATTAAGCTCTAACATATCATTGACTGTCAGGTAGGTCTTGTTATGCTGTCCATCCTCATTTAACTATCCCACAAGATCTCTTAATGAAGTTAAGCCCCAAGTTCACTCCAGTAATTCTGTGGCAAGAGTTTGTGCAATGTAACAATTCATCACTTGTCAGGAAGGCACTTTTAGTTTATACATTTAATAAGGGCATCCTCTAGCTTGGTTAATTAGAAATGAACAGTTTGCATATTTACTAAATGCGGAGTGTCATTGCCACCACGGCCTATTGCCTACATGAATTATTTCTCTATCTGCAATAAACAGCTGGGTAATTATTACTGCCATAATCAGATAAATTCCCTCTGTAAGGCTTTTCTTACATGGCAATTCTTTGAACTCATCCAAAGCTGAACAAAATTTATGAACTCCAGCAGCTAGACCACTTTTTCATAGTGTAGTGTCCCTGTTCCCTATTTCAAGGACATGTAGACTATCATAAATATTGTGTAAATTAGGAGGATAAATATGATTACCTAAAGATTACATATTAATAAACTTGATTTTCAAAATATAATTTTCAGGTTGTAACTGATTACATTATAGCAGTTCTGGTTTATCTAATTGTAGAGACATGACAGGCCATCTATATACAGGCTGTATGAGGTTATCAGGAAAGGGCTGTACCACTTGAAGACTAAAGACTACTGAAGAAGTATATAAATATTTTTCATGTGCCATAGTCACTTCAGCTGTTTAGGTCATTAGAAGTATGACAAATATTATGTGCCATTTACTCAACTCACTTAAAGCAGTTCTATTGTTATTAAAATAAGGTGATGGTTCTTCTTGTTGTGCTATTTTCAGTATAATTATGAAGCGTAAAATTTAAATGCATTCATTTATGGGTTACATAAGAAAATTGGATATTTCTTTTATTTGTAGGAGCACTTTATAGACAATTATATAACTAAGTTTCCTCTATGCTACCAAAGTATTACTGCTCATATGTGAGTGTATCTGCAGGTACATCAGTGAGTCCTTAATTTACACATATGGATTTTCCAGAACATGTTATAATGTAGCTTATTTTTGAGACCTCCAAAGAAACAAACAAACAAAAAAAAAATCCCAAAGATGTGAATGTTATTTTTCTTGGTTGGCACACAACAGCCTATTTGACCTAACATCAGTATTTTGTTTTAATCATAATGTAAGATACTGTGTCTGAGTGCTGCTAGAAAGTTGCCAGTTATTGTTCCTATACTTCATAACTCTTTATCAAACAAGTGGCATTCCTCACAATTCAGCAAAATGCTCAGAGATAGCAGAATGTTGAGGAAGGCCAAACAGAATAAAGTGTGCTTTGGCACTACTCTACCCAGTAGTATAGTAGTAGGCTTTTGAGATTAAACTCCTTTTATCATTTCCCATTGATGTCAGAGAAATAGAAACTACAGCAGTTAAGACCTTTAAAATGAGCCACATCACAGTTCATTTTGTTATTGAAAGTGTGGTGACTATGCACTGCTTTTTCCCAAATTTGTGATTTTTTTTTTTTTTGTCTGGGGACATGAAGACTTACTGATCTTTATTTGGCATTTCAGATTTTTTGACAGTGGAAAATTAGAGTCCTTTGCTTTATATTGGTGCATCCTATAATGTCCCATGAGATAGCATAGAGTTGCATGAGATTAAAAACAGTATACAGTGTCTTATGAACATATTTTTGTTCTGTTTTAAATGAAAAAATGTCCAAAATGGAGAAAAAAGGGGATCAAAAAATTGTCTTATTTAATTATTTTTTGATTCTCTAAATCATTATAAATAGAATTTTCTGTTATCTAATGAGAGCTAAGTGTCTGAAATGCTAACTCAGAGAAGAAAACAGAAAGACTGCTTGTCTTCTATTTTTACAATCTAGAACGGCAGTGAGTAGTTACAAAAAAGTATTGTTTTTTTGTTCTAGTAATAATGAAAACAATGTTATTTGGAATCAAGTGGTCTTGTCTGACTTCAGATCTATCACCAATATGATGTTTAACAGTACACAATTTATAGCAGTATCTATAAAAAGCCCATTAAGTTTTGACTGAACAATCTAATCTTGATTTAATAACATCAAAATATAGTAAATACTCTTTTTATTTTAATCCAAGAGTTAATTACCTTTGGTGTTCAGAGTACATCCCATAGTTCCCCCATGAAACAGTTTCATTTTATCTTTGAACCATTACTTCTTGCTATATTCAGCTCTGCTAGACTGAAAACTGTGCTAGACATAAACAATGGAGATCATTAAAAGATGTTGTTGCCACTTAAAATAATTTTTGTTGCCATTTTAGACAGACCTTCAAAGGTCCTTTCTGATCAGCATCAGAACTCAGCACAGTTATGATGACTAGAAAATTTTTAAAAAATCATTTTTCTTCTGCTAGTTTATGCATTCATTGGTATGAATGCTTTCTATCATGTGAAAGAACTTCTTCATTTCTATGAATCCTGCTTGGGATACCGCCTTTAAAAGCAATAATTCTTCATATTGTGATCATGACTTTCCTTAAACTGTGAGAAAATTTTATTTATAATTATACCCATTTCAAATTCCTCAGACTCTTCATCTTGTAGGGATAATTGCAGGAGTCCATTAACTGGGTTATCCTTGACAGTGAAGCTTAATCCCAATGTTTTACCCTGAACTCCACAATTCCTGCTACCTTCAAATCAAATCAAAATCGGCATCTCAAGGCAGCAACATTTTCCACCTCTCTTCTTCAAGTAGGCTTCTTTTTTCTTTTCTTTTCTTTTCTTTTCTTTTCTTTTCTTTTCTTTTCTTTTCTTTTCTTTTCTTTTCTTTTCTTTTCTTTTCTTTTCTTTTCTTTTCTTTTCTTTTCTTTTCTTTTCTTTTCTTTTCTTTTCTTTTCTTTTCTTTTCTTTTCTTTTCTTTTCCCTTCCCTTCCCTTCCCTTCCCTTCCCTTCCCTTCCCTTCCCTTCCCTTCCCTTCCCTTCCCTTCCCTTCCCTTCCCTTCCCTTCCCTTCCCTTCCCTTCCCTTCCCTTCCCTTCCCTTCCCTTCCCTTCCCTTCCCTTCCCTTCCCTTCCCTTCCCTTCCCTTCCCTTCCCTTCCCTTCCCTTCCCTTCCCTTCCCTTCCCTTCCCTTCCCTTCCCTTCCCTTCCCTTCCCTTCCCTTCCCTTCCCTTCCCTTTTCCAATTAACTGTTTGCTAAATGTTTGCAGCCTCATGTACAAACTGATTTGGTCTTTCAGCTTGCATGGCACCCAAACGATGCAGCACTCATTTGCCTACTTGCACTTGGTGTTGAGAGGCCTCACAACCATCTACAGCGCTGTGTTTGGCCCCTCAGGAAAGATCTAGTGCTCTGACCAGAAGATTATGTGATTGAGTACAGACAATAGAATATATTGGATATACTCTTTAGACATGTGTAATTGGATGTTGAAATCTATAATTAAGGGTAGTTTCAGTTATTAGGTAGATGCAAAATTTCAGAGAATAGACTTTAATTCGAAGTGTAATTTCTTGCATGGCATACTGAAAATGCCATGGGTTTTTTTTCTGGTGTTGATTACTTCAGAGTTTTCAAGACAGTCAGAGATAAGATTTCCTAACACTTCTGAAAATTGGGATCTAGTTGATATTTTCAGTTTGGCAATGAGCTACTGCTGTGAAATCACATACTTACAAGTAACATTACTATATTAAAAAAATTTGTCAGATCTCTCCCAAAATAATTACAATTGCTATGTAATAAAAATATTCATTTACTGTGTCTTTCATAATGTTTTATGCTTGAATAAAAATGACATCATAGGTGCTCAAGTGGTAACACCATTCCATGAATATGAAATTGAGAAAACCATGAGGTACCACAAAAATCACTATGAAGTTGTGAGTCTTGGCACTGCTGCTCTGCTATATGTAATAGGTCATTACATAAAAGCTCTCCCTGCCTTGCTGTTGTAAAACCTGTTTAATGTAGACAAAGTGTACCATTTTATTTATCAATGTATGCAGACTTTTATGTGAAAGTAAGTGAAGGATGTGAGTTAGTGAGTAGACTTCAGTCAAATTGTTTCATAATACTCTGAGAAGGAAAATCAACTTAACTGATGACCTTTAGAAGCTATAACATCATGTTTGCTTTCTAAATCACATAATGTTGAATATTGTAAATGTTGCCAAGTACCATATATTAAAGTACAAGAAGTACAGATACGTCTACATTGTACTGCACTGCAGCAGAAAGATAACAGCTTAAATGAGTTCATGCTAGTACTGGAAACAGCTTAACTGTAGCAAAACGTAGCAGTGAGCTTTCCTCTAGTTATTACTGTGCAGATGGGAGCATGTATAGTCTTCTGGGAATTGCGGTGCCAAAAGATAACAGATACTTTCACATGACATTCACTAGAAAACTTCCAATGGTGTTTGGCTGTGGTTAGACAGCCTCTTTTATATGTTGCAGGAAAAATTAGGAACATGACTGCTCTCTTAGCAGCTTAGAGCTGACACTGTGCTAAAAATGACCACTGCTGCTAAACTGCTGTCAGAATAAATTGTATTGGGGCTATGTTATCAATTCTGGGCCAGATCGCCTTTGTTACCCTCAAATACTAATTTCACTGTTTAAGCTAATCACCAAATACTAATTTCACTATTAAAGCTAATCAATCAGGCTGATTTTTCATGAAGGGGTCAATAACAAACAGCCATTGAGTGCAAACATTTTTCCTGTTGGCTTTTTCAGTATAGACCTGGGCATAAATAAAGCTGAACCAGTATACTTGTATCTGTTTCCTCTGCCAACAGGAGTTTTAGTGTGGAGTTGCTCTTATGCCACATCCTTAATAGGTGGGGTTTACAGTTTAATTAAAATTATTAAGCTGAAAAATCATTGTTTAGATTGGACCTTTTACAAATTTTTTTAAAACTTCATAGCATTTTCTGCTGCCAATGAGGATAAAGTACATTTGCCTATGTATATATATTTGTATATTTATATACACATTTGGTCCAAATATTTTTCCCTTGTGTGTATATATCCATTTGCCTATGGCTATATTTACACAAGGGAAAAACATTTGGACCAAAAAGTTTGCACATTTTGAGAAAATAGAATAATGTTAAGAGACTATATATGAAGTAAATTAAGTTTTTAGTATATGTGAGGGAAAAGTCTGCATGAGTTGGTATTGAAACCTTAATTAGAAGATTCTGCATAATGGATTAGGAAAACACTCTGGTTTTAGTTCTAAGCTGCCTCTGCAATCCGTAGCTTAAAAGGCTGCTGCACTCTCTTGAGTAACTGTGCAGCAATGGAAATTGGAAGGATAAGAAGGATGCATCCGTCTGTTCCTCCCTATCGTCTGGTACATGCTGTGCCCTGATCTCCTGATCTGCACGAGGTATTCATTCACCGCGTGCCCTTCACCACCACGTTCATCACATTTCCAGCGTCGGGTATTGATCACACTGTGCACCTTGACAGTGGAACTGGTGCGTCCCTTAATTCCATTGGCAAGGTACACTGGTGATTAGGGGGGATGGACAGACTGTGTGCTACCATGAACAAATTATAATGGGATTTCAAGGTGTTAAGAATTTCTTTCTGTAAAATTCATAAAAATAGGAAATACAGGGTGTAAATACACGTTGGCTTTATTTATTTTAATTTTTTTCTTATTAAGGAGTCATATTTCCCGTTCACTGCAGTGCAGTGACATCCACTGCAGTGCAATAGTATTCCTCCAGATCTTGAAGAGAGTGTCATGATTGATTTGTTGAACGGATTAATGTAAATATTCACATTTAAAATTAGTAAGAATTTTGGACATCTATTTGTGGTAGATCTCATAGACAGTAAGTTACCTTGTACCACTAATAACTAACTACCGCTTTGAGCATTTATCTAACTGCAACTTGAGATCAAGTAATTTGGTCAAGGAATTCTGTCAGATACACACACAACTGTATATCATGGTAGAGAGGAAAAGAGAATTACATAGCTGCCCTGTTTTGCTTACTAAATCTGAAGAGGTTCATTTAAAAAAATGAGAAAAATGTTGAGGATGAACAAGATGTCTGATGGTACATAGCTAACTTGAGTATGTAGTATGTGTGTTCTGTTAAAACATTGTCTTCAAAGTACAGAGTTCTCTAAACTATTTTTACGTCCTAGGCTGGTGTATAGATATATTTCATTGTTTTCCCAAATTTAATAGATTAAGTCAAACAATGTTATCATGGCAGGTTAAATTCCATTCTCACCTGCACCAATGTGATGTAAAATCAAGTGACATGCAGTGGTATACCAAAAATTATTGTCTCACAAATTTTATTTTACCTTCCATATTCTGTATTTGGGCAGGGAGAATGATATATAGTCAGGAAGATTAAATAGATTTAGGTTATCTCCTTGTATGCTAAGGTTGCCTACTGCTTCTGTTGCAGAAATTTTATGATTTGGTGTCTGAACTGTTAAAAATCACAATAAGTTAATACTTTTTCTGGATACTCTAGGCAACTATACTAATTATTTGTTTTTATTGGATGTCCTTTCCTTTAGTTAATGTAATAATTTTGTAATATTATTTGCCAAAGGACCACAGAATGCCAGTGGAAATGCGAACAGAATGCAATAGTTTGATAAACTTAATAAACATAGATCAGTGTGAATTTGTAAAATGATGAAGTTCTATGCAGAATTATTATAATCTGTATATTACTGAAATCATCACTTGAAGACCTTTCCAAAAGTGCCAGGAACAATATTATATGTGTATTTTTAACCTTTATACAGACAGCAGGAGCACTGTCAACTGAATTTGCATCTCATAGCAGGAACCAACACCATTGCCTACTGCATAATGAAGAATCAGAATAACAATAAGTTACCTTGTCAGATGATTTTTTTTTTATTTTCGAATTATATAGAGCTAGTAATTTTATCATTAACAATTCAGTAGCTACTTAACAGATTTGTTACATAAGATCATTTTTAATTGTGGGTTTTGAGCACATATATTGATAATCCTATACCTATTTTCAAATGCATGAAACATTCCCTATGAAAAGGACGACACACCTTGTGTTAGCCAGCATATTCATGTTTTTAGTAAAAGAAATACATCTAAACTTGCTGTAGTAAACATTGATATTCTTCTAATTTGTTTCATAATTTTCAGATCACGACAAGACATTACATTTGATAAGATGTCCACATAATTCCCCTACAAAGCTATTCCATAAAAATGTGTGTGGGAGAAAGTCAGATTGGACTAAACTTATATGGGAAGCCAGGTTTGTAGGAAGATGCAATAGATGTTGTTAATATACTGAGATAGGGTTTAAGATAAAGAAAAGATTATGTGCTAAAATAGTTACCCAATTTTTGAGTTATAGCATTTCAATAAGCAGTACTTTTCCAGCTATGAACCATGCAACAGACAGATCAGTTACAAAAATAGAACGACATTATCCAATAACCTAAAACATGTTTTACATTTACAGAACTCTTTTTCTCCCGCAAAATTTATTGAAGCTCTAAAACAGCAGGCCAAACAATTTGCTTTCTCCCACTTCACACTGAACCAGGAAAGGTTTATCCTGAAGCAAAATTGGTCCAGAATCCACAGAGTGTCATGTATCCCAGCTAGTATTCATAATGTCACCCATATATCCCAAGAAGATTGATCAATGAACCTGTCATATTTGTGAACAAAGAGAAGACTGTCAGAAAGTGTACTGCTTTAATCCAAAAAACATTTAATTTCAGCTGATTTCCTATTGACTTTAATGGAACTTGAATTTCTTTTCTCTGGGAAGGCATACATGTAGAAGATCCCAAGCATGAAACTTCCCAGTGAACACATTTCCATGTAAGCTATGTGGAACTCGAGCTGCATTTAGGAGGTTATGTCATTAGTATCACTTATCCTTTTACACATTATTCTGTAAGGTAACAGTGAAACCCCTGCACAGTGCATGACATGTTAGTATTAATCTACTAATGTGTGAAATCGTATATTCATATCTAACTGCCTTAGATTCTCTGCTTTTGTTGCTCTTTTTCAAATGCTTGAAAGTATGGTAAAAGAGATGAAAGCTTCAGGTTCAAATAGCTTTAAAATAAATCTATATTTATGCTAAAACATCTATGTTTCCAGTCAAGCAATGTTTGGACTGGTACATACCACTTATTTTGTACTGCCTCTCAGGAGATAATCATCCTGGGAGCTATTATCCCTGTGACACAATTGTCATGTTCTGTACAACAGTACAGTGCAGTATAATGTCTGATAGAGAGATTTTAGAACAACAGACAAAATGTGTTGGCCCCAAAACTATGCTGAAAATTATTTGTAACTGCTTAAAAAAATCTCAAACTTCTACCTGGATTATGTACAAGTATTACTGAGGGTATGTGATGATCAGGAATGATCATGATGATAGCACTGTCTAAAAAGATCATGAATTAAATCAAACTTCAACAAGTTATTTTAGACTTCATTTAATTTCAGCAAGTAATGATATTAATCATTCATTCAAAGCAATCTGATAAATTCTCATTGATGACAGCAGGAAAAATTTTTCATCCCATTATCATTATTTCTGGAATAAAAATCTATGTTTTTGACATTATTTGTGGGTTTTTACCACCAGTTATATTCTAAATCAAAAAGCTTCCATATTCACTGTTAGGAAGAAGTACCCTCAGTATATAAGAACATGAATAGACTGTAGTAATATGTTTATTGTTTCATCAGTTGTAGATAGAGGTACTAAAGCTGAATAGAGGGCTCTGTAATCAAAAAGGAATAGTTTTAAATATGTAAACCACGGATCATACACTCTGATATTGAAGGTAAAGAGGCATAAAATAAAAGAACAACTTTGATACTATATGTATTGTCTATTTATTTGTTTGTGATTGATGGATATAGAACAAAGAATTTCCTAGTAAAAAATGCTTAGGTACCTACATGTAGTGACTCTGAAATCTGTACCTTGAGAACAAAGAAAGGTCGCCAATCTCTCCAACTCCTAGTTCTTTGTCAAAAATGGACACAGTTAATGAGGTTTGTTTGGTACAGCACAAATTCTCAGACACAGATAGAGATCCTTTCAATGGAAACAAATTTGTTTGGCTTTACCAGGTTACTTAGCGATTAATAATAGCCTTGAGATGCAGGTCAGAAAGGTCATCGTCCCCGCTTGCCAACACAATCTAAAATGTGCCGCTACTCCGGCTCTGCAGGCTTTGAGGCCCCAGAATGCTATGCATAAAGTAAAACAGGCTATTTTCCAACTTCTTTTTTCATATTAATAAGCAATTTTCAAGAGAAGGGTGGCAAAATGGGGGCCATGCCACTCTAAGTAATTCATTTATTTTGCAATTTAATCTTATGTTGGAAAAAAATTACACTGCTGCAAAAGCATAGCATGGTGATTTTTAAACGTCAGTGTGCTTCATAAGTAACCTTGTATGAAATATCGTATTAGCAGCCTTTAACAGTAAACTGCAACAAAAACTAGTTTCAGAGATTCAAAAATACCTGTGCATTTTTCCTGATCTGTATTTCCTTTTAATTCTATTTTTCTTTTACAGTTAAAATAAAATGTTTAATTACTTAATACTTTACTTATTTTAATTGATAAAATCTTGAAAGATAGCATGGAACAAATAAAAGTTCTACACTGCAACTTGTATTTAAGAATATGATTTCATAGTGTTACATAATTTATAAAGCAATTATTGCTCTTTCACATATTTTGATGAACTAATTTAATGATAATTAAAATATTAAGAGTAAGTCTTAGTCACAATCTTAAAAAACACTTTTGGGAACAATATGACTTTTCCATGGGATTATTCATATCAGCAAACTTACCCATGTACATATTTTGACATGATTTGACCCACGTCCTCACAGTGTCTTATTTAGTACTCATTGAAACAACTGAGACTATTAATGTGGACCGCTCTAAATAACTTATTTTGCAGGAATATATGAATCATCCAGTTATGTGAATAATTTTTTTTCTTTTTATTTTATCATATAGTCGCATACTAAAAAACTTAAAGACCAGAATTTACTCACCTAATTAACTTTTTAGCAATCTAAATGCTTGAATGAATATGCTTGGTGTCTTTGGCACACAGGTTAATTTGAACTAGCCATTTTGTAATAACAAAAATAACAAATGTTAATCAAACTAACCTTTTTTAAATGGGTCAAAAAATTCTATACACGTGCACTGTGCACAATGGCACAGAATTTTGTTTCTTTTACAACATTAATTCACTCTGCTGTTTGCATAATTTATGGCAAGCCTGGCTCTGTGAAACAAAAAAAAAAAAATGAAACACGTTGAGGAGGCAATCTATGCCCATTTTCTGTTCAAGTTTTCCTCTAAAGATTCAGCTGAAAGCATGAGTCTTCTCCATTCTTTGAAACCTGGTATTAGGTATAGTTCCATATTTCTTTTATGGTGAAAGGCTTTTCTGCACAGACTCACGCATTTAGATGACTCTGTGCGTTTGCACTCCTCTCTTGTGCAGTGCTTCATGAAGCAGTTCAGTTCCTGGTTCTCGTGGGGAAAGCTCTCCAGCTCTCATCAAACCAGAGCAGAAATGACCTGTGCAAGAAGCCCGATGCCACCAACACTCCTCCTAAGGACTGCGTGTATGAAAGGTTCCCATCCACTTTTCCTCTGTGCCTACTTTCTCAGCCTTACAAAGGGCTCGAGCATCCACGAGTGAATATCATCTCTTATACCATATCTGCTATCCTCTCTCATTCCATAAAATCTCCTCTGTTTGCAGATCAGGAGGTGTTGCAAGGCACTTATGCTGAAACATGAGTGAAAAACTTTATTTATATTATAATAGCATCCACTTAGAGAAATTCAAAGTAAAATGACACTGAAAGGCAAATAAAAGGGCTTGCATGAATATATTTTATCGAGCTGTTGAAAATGTGAACCTATATACTGCTTCTACTTTTGATCACTTTAATCCTGTTTTTTCATAGTTATATCCAGGTAGCATCCTACAGCTGTGGAACTGAAAGAACAGTAATTTTACATTCCAGCACTGTCAGTATACTGCTAATATACAAGAAAAAAACACTGTGAAGCTATGAAAGGGTTAAAGTAAAATAGAAGACTAGCATGTCGTTTGTTGTTATAATATAGTTATCAGACTTATTTTATTACAGGAGTGAACTTCAAGAGTATGCAGAAATGAAGGAAAATGAGGAGAAAAGGAAAGACCTCGAAAAGAAAGAAAAGAAAAAGAAATACGAAGCCCGAAAGATGCATTACCTCCTTAGCACTGAGCAGGTTGGTAGACCTGTCCCTGACAGCTCATGCAAACCACTTGGGCCCCCAGCCTGACAGAGATAAACTAGCAGGCTGAATGGGACATGACTTGTTGAAAAGATATCACAAAGACACTACTTCGAGTTCAATTTAGTGCTTTTCTATAGGCAAGAGCAGGTACCATGACTATTCTGTGACAGTAGCTCATAGAGGCAGCATCAGCACTGCTGGCAGAAAGAGTCCAAGTCAGCAGTTTGATCTGCCACTGTGATAACACAACATGAAGGGCATAACCTCGCTTTAAAAACTCATTTTGACTGGCTTATTGTTGTGTTGCTGCACTTGTCAAGAACTAACAAGTTATTAAGCTGAGAAGGGATTTCATTTTTTTTCCCCTCTTTTTAATTGAGCTAATGCTTGCGTTGGTGCAGTGTTCTGCTTGTTTTTAGGATAGATTGTAAATGTGAGTTTTCAGCTAAAGCTTTTCTTAGAACTTCTTGGATCAGCTTATTTAGCATGATTGTTTTCACTCAAAAATGCCTCATAAATTTTAAATATTTATTATTATTTTGTTTTGTATCAAAATTACTGGTATATTATTCCAAGCTTTCTTCTGCAAGCTGCTTTAAACAGACAGGTAAATATGCCTGTAAATATATCTTACAGAAATTTGAAACGATTGGTAAAACTTGTGGGTTTGCCTTTTTTTTAGTGCCTCTTGTAAACTTTTATAATAAGTAAGAGGCTTTTGTCTCCATTCTTCATGCAGATATGGAATTAATGTGAAATATTATTATGAACTAAATGCTTGCTTTTTGTAAGTTGTCAGTTATAATCTGTGTTTAAGAACTGCTAATCCTAAAGAATGCAGGAAAAATACCATTACACTTAATGACAAAATATTTAATCTTCTCTTCTGTCTGGTAACTATCTGTGATATATCCTGTAGACAGAAATGTGGTTTGATTACCTGGATATCAGTTATGAAAACTCAATGTGTAAATTTAATTTTTAATTAATGATGTATAGATATATTTCATTGTTTTCCCAAATTTAATAGATTAAGTCAAAAAATGTTATCATGCCATATCAATAGCCCCCCTTTTTTTAAAAGCATAGGATAATATAAGTAAAAAATAGCATTAAAAGTTTTCTCAGTGGCTGTTATACGAGGAAGCTAGCTATGACTGAAATTAGCTCACTATAATTTATTTTTCCATGTGTAGAGCTAGGAGATTAGGAATAATCTGAGAAGTATTTTACAGTCTCTTAAATTGTAGAAAGTTCTTGTTTTGAATGTGCAATTTATATAAACACATGCAAAAACATTAATATGTGTACCTGAAGTACAAAAATTGTCTGGTTGGAGACATTGAGTGACTTGTGTTCTAGTAAGGTTTTAGTAAGCTCAGTTCACCTCCAATGATACAGGCCTAGCAGGCTTAAACAGTTAATAAGGAATAGCAAGGAGTGCCTCATTTCAGCTGTGGAGGATTGCTGGTAGAGGGCAGCAGTAACTGTTACGTTCTGCTGAATTTGGGTTGGTTTGTGAATACTGAGACTCAGAGCCCTCAAAAGTTTTTCTTTGTCAGAGAACTGAACTCCAAGAACTGTCTTCTTTTGCAGTAGGTAAATGTAAATCAATTCAAAACCTACAGACAACTTGAAAACCAGCAAAGATATATTTGAAATTAACTACTTACTACAAAGTCTGTATTCCACAACTCCACATTGTTGTAGAATTTGGTATCTCACTAAGATACAGGACAAATTATTTCCATGCAGAATTTACTGATTTGATGCTTTGTGCCCAACATTTTACTCTCTGAATATCCAGTCTTCTGATCTGTCTACAGCTACGTCTTGCTGTTTTCAAAGAACAGTTAACTGGATTACAAGGACCATTTATCTCTCAGTAGAAACTGGCAGCAAAGTCAACACTTTTGAATGAGTCAAGAAAACATATTCTTAAGCAGGGCACATAGCAAATGAAAAGAGGACATTGGTGAGCTGGATTTATTGTGGAGTCAAGTGTTACCTAAAGCCCAGTAAGTTACAGAGATGACCTGCCAAAGTTTGGTTCTCCTCCCCTTCTTTCCATATCCAGTGAGGTTCAGTGATGGAGCTGAGCCACCTCATGCATCAAGGCTGCAGGTGTTCAGACAGGTTATATGGAGAGCATTGAAAAATCTGTATTTTCAATAATTGTTTTTAATATATCCTATAGTATGGAATATTTTTGTTTTAATACAGGCAAAAAGGGTGTTTACTTATTGACAGTAAAGAATTAAGGAGTTGTTGCTCCTCAATTTTTGTTAAGAAAGACATGTCAATTTTCATTCTTCCCTCCTGAGCTGAAGCCCACATCTCAGAAGTGTGTTTATATATAAATACATCTGTATCTGTATCTTCATCTATGTCTATATCTTTATGTATATACAAGGCCTGTCTGTATCTTTATCTATATACAATTCCTAATTGCTAACATTGTTTTACTTTCAAGAAGTAAAGCTGAAGAATGTGAGTGCCAGGAATGTACAGGGCTGTCTGGTATGGATGTAATAGCATGGCCTATGATTAATTTAGTGTTTTGTCCTTTTCATGAATTAACTTGCTATTCAAGCATTTGTTTCTTTCATGAACTGTTACTTTAAAAGAAAGACCACTTTCTGGTTGCTTCGTGCAAGAGATTCCAATGTAAAATCCAGCAAGAAATAAGTCTATGAGGTGGCAACTATGGGACTTCCAAACCAAATTCAGTTTTAAAAATAGGAGTCCCTGTATTTCAGGTTTTAAATTTTTTATATAAAACAATCCTTTTCTTATGTGTTGTTTTGCCTTATCAGGCTGATAAATTTTGACTTTTTTATGAAGATAGCAAAAATTATATATTTAACAAGTTTTGTCCTTGTTAAGAATATTTCTTGTAATTTCCTATTGGTAACACTATTTATTTTCACCGATTTTACCTGTTTCATCATGAACTGAATTGTGATTTCTAATTGAGACATGAAACTTACAGTAATTAAGTTTTTCTTCTTAGTCCAGAATCACAGTATGTTATTTCCACTACAGTGGTAATGATCCTTCTTTTTTTTTTTCCCAAAATCGTCATTAATAAATGAACTACTTATTAAATGTGGTTTTTCACACTTTCCATTTTTTCCATTATAAACATGTTTAGCTATGCAGATTATTATTCTATATCCCTGTAATTCCTCTTTCTGTATTAACAACCTTCACTATATTTGAAGAGGTTCTTCTGCTCTTTGTCATATTTTCAAGGCCAACATTTGCAGTAAGGGCCATCCCCTGCCAAGTGCTGACAAATGACCTTTGAAGTCAACGACAAAGAAAAGCACTGAATACATTCATGGCACTTTGCAGAAATGACCATGCAATTTCTGAAGAGTTTGCTTGTGTTGAAATATGTGGTTGCATGATATCCTGTCATTGGTTTTTCCAGCCTTTCAAGAAATTTTAAAGTTGATCTTTGTCTTACAACGGTGATGAGAGTCAGGGGTATGACAATCTAAATCCAGAGATCCTGTACTGAGCTAGAATGCAGACCTGTGTTGTTTTAGGTATCTGCTGACAGAGCAAGCAGCAATGCTAAGGTGATTCTGTGAGGGGGAGCAGGTGCATCAGCACCTGCAAGTCCACAATGGGATGGGGAGCAGAAGCCAGTGGTAACTGAAATACAGAGCAGAAGTGGTGTCCTGTAACATACTGAGTTCAGGAGAAGAGCCCTATGGAAGCAGCGTTCCAAGTGTCACAGCTGAAAAGGCCTTCTGTTGTTACAGTTTCTCCTGTCACTGAGGTGAGGATTGGAGAATCACAAGAGCAACAGATTAGTTGCTTTATAGTTTATAGTTTTTTTCTATATAGCAAACAGTACTGGGTGAGGTAAAAGAGAATTTTAATTCTCTTTTCTCCCTTTCTTCTGTTTCTAAACAGATAAACACAATTACTTTTTGTCAGGCAAAATAAATGTGCAACTAGTCCAGGAAGCCAAATTTCTTTTGATCTGCAAAATCTTGAGAGCTTTGTCACACAATTGCAGAACATACTTGTACATTTTTATTAGTGGGATGTTATACATGCATCACTTAAGCTTATCATTGCTGTGGCTGGTGGACTGAGTCACAGCCTCGTTTCTAAACCTGGACCTCCTGCTCTGTGATAAATCATGCTTAGAGTAGATGAACTAATACTGCTCCTCTGTTCTCTGGGAGCTTTGGTTCTGTCTGAATGCTTTAACTATTGAGACCTTAGAAAAATTAATCATGCTGTTATGTGTGTATGTCTACTCCTGACTTGTGTACAGCATCTTCTTTCTGTTAGCCCCTGACTAATTAGAAGACCTGATTGAGTCAGACTGAAGAAGACTCCTCTGCCAAGCATTTTTGACAGAGGCCAATGGCATGGCCTAAGGTAGAGGAATAAAGTGGAGCAATGGGGCAATATAATTACTGTCAAGAACACTCTCTCAGTTTCCAGAAAACTTGAAGGACTTGTAGTTCTTAGTTGCACAACTTTCTATTTTTGTAATATTTAGATGTTCATTTTTTTACTCTATATTCCTTCAATTCCTGCATCTCTTAATACCCAGAGAAAGAATAACCTAGACAGGGGTGGGTTAAGAGATCTGGCACTAACACCAGTTCTCATTTTGTGCTTTGGTTGACTCTCCAGGTTCATTCTCCTTGCAGTGTTGTTTTGCTCATGCATGTTCATTTCACAGCTTTGCTGTCTCTGATATTCTCTCACAGGAGAATATGCAACTGCAAAGTGCCTTATTCTTTCTCCACAATTTCATCTGGTTCTGGGGATTGACTGTCACTCCAAGCAACACTGAACTCCATCACTTTTCAGCCTTCTTTAGCAAGGGACAGTTTTTCCTGATATCCTTGGACAGTTTGTGAACAGATACTGCTCATAAAATCCTGGTAATTAGAGTTGCAAGAGAAAAATAAAGTCCATGTGTAATAAGAAGGCTTTTTCATTGTAGAAGTTTTAGAAACTATGACATTCCTTTTACTAGCAGGACATGAGTTCTCTTTTTGGATCACAGTAGTTCAGTTTTCAGTGCATGCTTGAGTATGTCACCATCTCTCTGTTGAGTCAAGGCTAATGCATTTAGGTATGTGGCTGATTTTGGCCCACATTTATTCCCATTGAAATAATGCTTTGTAAAGAATTACTTGTAAGGATATTACAGCTGGTGCTATAAAATAAGAAAGTATTTTGAATGGAACTAGTCTTGACTGAGATGATCCTTTCCAGGGAGACATAAACATGTGAGAAATAACCCTTTAGCTTTTAGATTAGCACCATAAAAAACATTTTTTAAAAGGCCAAAAACCACACCTTAAGAATAATGCTCTGTGAGGAGGAAGGAAATGTTTGCTGTGAGTTACTCTCAAGTGAGTAACAGTGAAAAGTTCTGTCAGCAGCAAGAACCAAGTTTTTCCTTTCTTAGTCTCTCTGTAAATCTCCATAAGCAATTCCATTTTAGGTTAATAGGAACCATTTAGCAAACTTCTTTGGATTCTGTATTAGGGCTTTTGAATATAAAGGAAGTAAAAACCTCTTTTGTTTCTAAGAACAGTTTAATTTTGATTTTCTGTATTTATTGTAGCTATCAAAATATCACTTCTGTCAATTGTTTCCATATTTGTTTAGCATTTTTCCATATTTATTTTCCATATTTATTTGCATTTGTCAGTTCCTAGAGTAAAAAAAATTGAATTCAAATTCTATTCAATGCTAAAGTATTCTTTTATTGAATTTTTCCTGTCAACAGAGATGGCAATTCATAAACATTACACTGACTGCCTTTGTCCCCTTTTTACATTACTGGAAATCAGGAGTTAATTCTGTTGAAGTTACTGCACTTATTCGGGTCTAAATGTCTAATGTTCTAAGTGAGAAAGAAAAAAGGCCACAAAATCCTTCCTGGAGCAGGTTAATGAATATTCAGGAGACACAACTGATTAATATGCTTCTAACCTAATGTGCTGTCCTGTAAGAACTTGAAAAACAATTGGTCTAAAATGACACTGTTTGACATCCACTCTGTCTCTGGACAGCTGGCAGTTTTATTCTTATAAAGGTGAAGACTCAGTGGATAAAGCCCTAGCCTTTGATCTTCAGATCCACAGTTTAAGAGACAAGGCTGCAAGTTTGGTCATTTGAGCTTAGTCCCGAGTGAACAGTCCACATCACAAAATGATTATACATAATTTGTTGCTATTGGCAGTGTCTGTTCAGGAAAGGCCAAGGACTGAGCTAGCATGAAGAATGAATTAGCTCTTACCTTTTACATTTTATTTCCTCCCTCTTTACTGTTGTAATTTTATTATCCTGTCTCTAAAACATTCAGGGGATGAAATTATCATTCATTGTAAGTACTAATACTTCCTGAAGATGAACTAAAATAGTCAATTTTTTTTTCTATTCTAGGTGCCCCAATGAACATCCCCACCTATCCATGGGTGTTTAATATCCACTCATCATTTCTCTGCCAAGTAGTCAGATGTTTCTGAGTACTTTCCAAAGCTTGTACTGTAAAAAATCCTATTTAAATTAAAGAGGAGAGAGTGAGCTTTCTTAGTTCTCAGGCAGGCTTGCAGCTGCATTTAAATTGCACTTATATGTGAAGCACTTCATGCTGCAGCATTCTGTTTCTATTAAATATTATTTCCAAAGGATTCACAATTTACATTACATCCTTCTGACAGTACTTGTGACAGGTATATTTGATCAGCAAGCTTTCCTCGTGTATTCACTTCCCATTGGAAGGCAGATGTATCAGTCTATTCACAGGTATTCACCCTAGGAAAATCATTCCCATCTTGTGCCTCATGGGGCACTGTCCACATCATCTCAGTTCACTCGGAAGGGATCTCAGTTCATTTTCCTTGATGTCCTGTCAGAAAGAAGGACAAGGTAAGGTAAACTGAAGAAGCTGGTAACAGAACTGTTTGTGATTCTAAAAGACATTGTACCTGAAGGCCAGCTCTCATTCCAAAAATGACCTTTAAATGATTTGCACACACAATCAAAAATCTCCAGTTCTCTTAGGATCTGAGCCCAGCTCTTGCCCTTTGGGATAACTAATCTTGAGGACACAGAACTATAATTCTGCTACTCGACACAATATCATGGTGATGTAAAAAAGAGGGAAAGAGCTGATAACCGAAATGTATCTCCAGAGTCTATCTGGTGCACTTTTACTGCCAAAATAATTTAGTGACAAAACATACAGCTTTTCCAATTTTGCTCGTATTCTTTTCAATCAAACATTTTTGTTCTCTAGGAAATAGTGGTTATCTCCCTAGGGAGGACGAGTACAGTCAAAGCCAAAACTAAGATTGTAAACATAGTGATCTTCATGCCCAGAAATGGGTAAGTGTAGTTAGAGGACAGATGAAGTGCTGTCTGCTGACACCATAACCTATGTGAATTATTTCAGATGTTTCTTCCTGGTGTCAGTGAACAGTACTTCCCTCCCATTCACTCTTCTCTTAAGTCTCAGCCTAGCACAAGTGGTAAATGAAAGTGTTTCCAACAGAAATCAATGATTTCTCCTTTTGTCCCACTTTCCAGAAAACAAGATACTCACTTCCTATTCCTTGAAGGTAATCAGTGAATGACCTGTTAAGCATTATCTGTGACAGTATTGTAAACTCTGTTTTTCCTAAAGGCTGCCTGCTATAAAATCATTTCAGATTTTTTCTGATAACTGATTAACTATTCAAAGAAGTCAGAGTTTACACAAAATATTAATCTCTCATTACAAAGAGCTAAACACAGAATAAAATGTAAAGTTTGAGTGCTGTTTTCTGATTGATCCTATGCTACCTTAGTTTTTAAAGGTATGTCCTTGTAGACATGGCAATATTTCTCAGTTTCTTCTAGATACCTGATTACTAGCCATATCACACAAAGCTTGATATTATAACATAGTGACATCTCTGTATCTGCCATGTATTATAGCATTGAGCATTTCAGCCTTAGTCATTTAAAAAACCACTAGCTAGAAGGTCCTTGCACTTAAACTGTCTTTTTCAGCATCTGAATTGCATAATCCCTATTTGTGTGGATTTTTTTCTAGGCAACAAACTTCATGCTCAATTCCTGTGGGTAGGATTAATGGCAGAGTTTAAAGGACAAGCTGTGTGATCTATCAAAAAGTGTACATGCTGAGATCTTAGAAGAACATGACCACATTTTATGTATTACTGTCTGTTGGGGTGCCAAAAGGGTTGGATTGCTGCAGAGTCAGAAAACGGGTAAGAATGAGTTATATATTGAATGCTAGCTGTGTGTATGATACGGTAAAAGCATTTAAAGATGAATCTATACTGCAAGGAAATCACAATGCAGCACAATATCAGCTAAATACTTCACAGAGCCACATTCAGTAACAGTAGAACTCCACGGACATTCTTGAAATAGTTACTGGTATAAATTTGGTTGATGATGGTAGTCCATCTGGTATTTAACCAAGTTGATGTGAGCTATGGTTTTGCTCAGGTAATTTTTTTCTCCTGTTATATTAGGAGAAGTACATGGTAAGTAAGAGGTAATTGCATAAGAGAGAGTTTGGGAATGGTGTGGGAGAAGTCATGAAGATAAAATACTATGCATGTCTCAACAGCAAACCTTCCTGTTGATTAAGAAATGGCACTGATGGTATCCTTGCTTTAATGAGACTTCGAGATGAGTGATGCACACACCACTTCTTTTGTTTTTCAGCTCTTAGGCAACAGAATAGTATAGTAAAGTAACAGTAGAGCTCTTCCATTAACTTGCACTGTTTATTCAATATTCAGTGCTTTTGTTTAGTATCTAATATATACTGTTAATTTGGGAGTTGTGTCTGTCTTGCAAGTGACATGACAAACACTGTACATCTCCCTCTGTCTATTGTTTGCTTTGCTTTCAGTTTTTCCACTTCAACAATCTTTCAGTAAAGTCTTCATCTTTGTTTTGTTTTGGTTTTTTTTTCTGATTTTTTCACTCTTTTCTACTAATTTCTGACTACATATACTAATCTGATTAATATGGTTCTGTTGCCTCATTATTCTTTCCCTATACAATATTATGACTGTTCATTAAAACTTCCCCTCATTGTTTATTGGTCTGATTGCAGACTGCTTTGTTAAACATTGTGCCACATTCTGAGTTTTTACTCATTGCCTAATCCTATAGGTTTACTGCAGCAAACTGTTTAATAAATCTATCAGCCTATGTCTGTGAGGGAATGCTCACATGTAAGCACAAAGCAACAGACATAAGGCACAAAGAAAAGCAATGAAATGATACATAGGTTGCACCTATGCAATTTTGAGAAGTAGAACAATTCTCTATTTAGCAATTATATCTTTGACAAAGGAAACCTCAATATGATTTCTATCTCTACCTGTTATAAAGAGCTTCTCCTCTCTTCTGATGTATTGTTGCAGGTAACTTCTGGTGTTACAAAGTTGAAGATTCTAAGTGGTATAATTATAAGGATTTTTCTCAGTCCAGTTAGAAAAGGAGTGACTCTCAAGCAGATTTTTTGTACAAAGCTACTCTTTTCCATTATGACAATGACAATGAATGGAATTTTAATTTTAAATATATAGTAATATTAAATATGTAGGTACGTGTTTTAAGTCTCTGAAAACTCACAAGATAAATAATTTTAGCCTCAAAATAGCTCTGTAAAGGAAGAAAATATGGTCTGTATGTTTACATTAGTTATTAGTTATTAGTTATTGAGACAGAGAAGAATAAATTCACCTTCAGAGATTACTTTTTAGACTAAGGTCTTTAATTACCACTTACCCAAGGTGGTTATATAAACAGGTTTCTTTTCAGAGATTTGTATAATTTGTATATTATCCCATATTCAGCCTAGCAGTTCTTAAAGAGAAAATGATAACAGTATAACAGAAATTTCCTGTTCCTACTTCTAAAATAAAGCCTTTCAGCAATTAAGTTTTATTTTTCTGCTTGTTTTGAAATCAGAAGTCAGATTGTAAGACAGTAAGAGAACTTTGAATGTGCTGTCCCTGCATGGTGTCTTCATCATAAGAGTGTTGTTTCCCATGCCATCACTCACTCATTCAAGTTATTATCCCTGATCTAGTCAGGTCATCAAGAGCCTGCGTCAGAATTAGATTTGACAGGGTAAGCCTCAGTCAGAGAGACAATCAATGAAAGGTGGATGCATTTTTGGGATGCCTCTGCATCTGCTGGGCTGCTGTGTTTTGGATATTGTGCCACAATATTTCATGCAGTAAACTAAGATTATGTTTGTCTTTTGTCTTGGTGCCTAAATGCCCGAGCAAATGGTACCTTTTTGGACACTCAATTACAGTGCTGTTTCCTGCAATTGAACTTAGTGCCTTGCATGTTTAGAGGTTGGTTTTATGGTGTGTGGCCAGGATACTGGACTTGACTATTTCCTTAGCACCTCATTGTATAGTCCATAAAATTGCTGCTTGGTTTACTTATACAAGTGCATTTAAACTGTGATTGCACTATTATTTTGATAACAAGCAAGCATTTCACAGATGAAAAGGACTGAACCAAGCTTTACAGTCTGAAGGCAGAATAACAATAATTAATGTTTCTATTACTCTGTTTAAACAGAATATGTATTAAGCAGAAGACAGGTAATTAATCCCACTTGAAAGAAAAAACACTACTCATCACTCACTTATGAGTTCTTCAGTCTCTCCATAAAAGCAGGATCTCAAAGAAAGGTAAAATATCTTAGGTGCAATAACAGGCTAGATCCTCTGGTTCTTGTTTAGGTGAAATTCCTGAAAGTATATTTTTCAGGCATTAGAGGATCAGGCCTAAGAGGTAGCATTAGCTTAGTGAGAACTGAACCTATGTTTATAAAGCTGGGTGACATTTTTTTCTATTGTCAGGCATGCTAAAGAAGTTTGATCTCAAACAAAATGTTAAATGGTATTTTTCCAACATCTGCATAAACTTTACAATGTATTTCTTAATTGTTAATACAAAACTCTGTTCACGTTAGTGAAAAGATCGCAGATTGTTGCTAGTAGAATACATTCTATTGTAGCTTAAATATTTTGATGTTTGGAATTTGAGTTCATGGACATAGTCTTATACTTGTTGCTAGAACAGTATTTATAGATTTTTTATAGATATTCTTTCTAAAATAAATCTCATATCTTGTCCTTTTATTTTCACTAAACAGGAAATATTCTGAAAGTTTTAGAAGTTTAAAATTCCTTCTCTTTTAAGGACATGTTTGCAGCATTATATAAACATTTATTTCCTTGTGAAACATTAATGTTTTAAGGTATTTCTTTTCCCTCCTAGAGAAACTATATCTGGGGATTAACAGGATTGTTCACTGGAATTCATGTGGAAGCATAACTGCAGTAGCTGAGAAATGATCATGTTTCCTTTTAGTTCTCAGCAAGAGTAATTGAATGTTGAATATCTTACTAAACGCTGGACTGTGACAGTGTGTTAACACTCCGACTATCTCCTAACAGCAGGGCAATTATTTGCTGAGTGGGATTTTTATAAATCCCCTGGCAGTAGTATGTCCTGATAATTATGATGAAGTGCACTGGTCAGTGTTGATTCAGCAATCCCATCTCTAGCAAATATTTCATTCACAGCTCTCCTTCATGCTTTTACTTTTATGGCTTTTAAAGATCTCTTACCTCTCCTCTCAGCTTGCTTAGGTTTTTTTACAAATTACAATAGAGCAAGAAAGAATTTTCAAGTTAAGTCTCTATTTTGTTGAAGTCTTTTCTTTCTCATTTAACTCCTTATTAAAAGACCAGAGTGAGAAAGTAGCACTTTATTTTGGTTCTAACTGTAACAACCACTTGCACAAGCTTCTGCCCTCAAAACTGGGTTTTTCAAGATTAAATTACTATTAAAAACCCCACATTTTTTGTTGTTTATGATATGATAGATATTGATTATTTCAGTCTTTCAGATTTCATATGAAAAAGTAATTAAAATAGAGCATATCTTTATTATTGCTTAGTTAAGTTACAGTAAAATATGTAAATATATCAAAATACACTTTCTATTGATTTAATGCTTACAATTTATCTTCAGCTCAACTTTGTCAATTTTTAATGTTGCATGTATGTTATTTTTTGTAGCACATTAGCTATGCTGTATCTTAGGACATACTTGGTTTGCAATTTTTTACATAGACTTTAAAAGCTCAGCCAAGAAGCAGGAAAGAAGACTAAGACATAATTAATAAATAAATAAAAATTGCAGAATTTAGACTGCTCAGGATTTATTATGCCACTTGGGGTCACCTGTCTTTTCTGAGGAACTGTCCAGTTTAGTCAGCACAGCCTTGTCTTTCCCTTTCTACCTGCACCTTTCTCTTTCCTTTCTTCCTTCCTTTCTATTTCTTTTGCTGCTGCCTTACTTCACAGTTTAGCTTTCAAGGGAAATCCTTAATAATTTTCTTCCTTTATTCTGGCAAAAAAATAATTTAGACAGAAAGAAAGTTAATTCTTTCTCTCTGTATTGAAATGATAAACAGGAAAAGACAAAAAGGGATATTCTTTAGCATTGAATAAACACAGCATTAGCAGTGGAACCAATTCAGACTATAAAATCCCCAAATCTTTTCCTTGCTAATGTTTGTTAAATTATTATTTGTTTCTTTATGATTTTTTCTTCCTTTATATTTGACCATTAATTATAAAGATAAGAAAATGATGGGGAGGAAACTAAATGATTGAGTGTTAGAAATGCAAAATGATTCAAAATATTAATGTATTGCTAAGGATGACTGGGTAACAAATGGTACATTTGCCAGTATGCTTGACCTGACACAATTAATATTCCAGGTCATGCTTGGGTTTCCATGATGGAAGGTCTGAGGCAGAGAATTCTAGAGGAAAATATATCTATTGTATAACTCATTTCTCTCTCACTTTTTTACCCTTTTTTTTTTCTTTGCCCTGACGAGTCAGAACCACAGTCTTAAAAAAATGTATCTCTGCTTTCACACCTCATTTGCCATATTCACCACTGGGCCACTGTTCACCAGAAGGGCCTGATGTAAGGAGGTCAGTACGAAGCTATTAGCAGAGTCCCCTCCTGAGATTTCTTTGGTCTTATTGAGGTGGAAGTTAGCATGACAGTACTGCAAATAACTCAGTGGTAAGTTTTTGAACAGTTAGCACAGATTTCCCCATAGTGTTTGTCACTTTAGAAAATTGTTCCTGGAAATGAGGTCCTGAAAGCTGGCTTTGACAGAGTCCCTTCTTAGTGTTGAAGAGCACGGCTACAGAAAAACGTGTCATTCTCCCTGCAGACCAGAGGTACATTTTTGTAATCTGTGGTAATATTTTGGAGCCTTATATATTTTCTTATGGACTAAAGGTGGGGAAAATATTGAAATCATAGTATGGGGTAATATCCAACACATATACTTTTCTACCATTGAAAAAGCAGAATTAAGTACAATGGTTTTGTAGATGAGTGAATATTTTATTAAAATAGGGAAGAAATGAAATAATGCTTTTAATACATTGTATTTGTCTCAAGAAGATATGCAAATGTATTAAGTACCAAAGGCTTTGATCCCCCAAATTCTTAGATTTCTGCAGACTGCCAGCTCCCTGCAAAGGGCAGAGTGAATAGGGTGTTCATCACCACATTGCACAGTGCAAGAAATTCCAAAAACAAGACTAACACTTGCAGAGATATTTTTAAAAAAGAATGGAAGCAATTTTTTCAGTGATTGATCTAAACTGGAAAGTAGAATCAAATTGATCCTCTTGTCTCTCCTACCAAACTTTAACAATTTTAAATCTAGGCCTAACCTTCTCACAAACCTTGGGGAATTTAGAGTAAATTAGTATTAATTTTATCTGTCTAGATACTAACTCTGTTGATTGCTCTGTTATGCATTTTGTTGAACACTTGAACATATATAATTAAAATGTAAAGTAATTAAAGGATTGCTTGAAAAATCATTATTTAAATATGTATTTCGTAATCAATTTTGACCCAGATCTTACAGAGAGTTTTGTCTGTAGAAGAAGCAAAATCTTTTAAAGTGTCCGGCTGGCCTCTCTAAACTACAAATCCATTTTCATAGTTGATATAATATCTATATGCATTTAACCTGAGAGTATGTAAAAAAAGAGCAACAAAAGATGACTCTTTGTTAAGACACCTTTTCAGCAATAATAATTCCAAAGACACTGAATCAATGGATTTTCACATTTATTATGGCTAATTTTGGTTTCATTAAAAGTGCTAAAAGTCAATTTTATTAGTGCTCCTGGAGATATTCAGTAGCATTTCACAGTGTTTGAACCCTTTATGAACTATAGTTTTTTATTACTGCCAAACATTTAATCAAAGAAGCACAAAATAGAATATACACAGTATTTTAGCAGAGATTGCAAAATGCAGTTTCAGAAAGCCATTTTACTCACAGAGACTCTTACACTATTTCTCAGTGTGACTAAAAGAAGACCTAGACAGAACATCAATTTAAAGTTATTCTTGCATTTAATTCTTCAGAGGAAGAACATTTAAATTATTTCAGACATTGTATTTTTACACTTTGGAGCAACAAACCCCAAACCTCAAACCTGTGTTATGTAGAGTTAAATAATCTAATTTAATTTTTTCATCTTTAATTTCTTTTTGGTAAAAAAAAATTAAAATACTTCCTCCTCAATTTGCTCTTCAACTTTTTTTTTTTTTTTTTTTAAGAAAGAGCTTGAAAAGGGATGTAAATTTTGGGAAGGCACAGTCTTCATTGGGATTTTCTACTAATCAACAAATCCATGCCTGACAACTTTAGAGAATTGTTATTATGTTGTAGTGTTTTCTTCCAGATCACCCAGACTATCAGTGATGAGCGTGGAGATGTTTCTCTTCTGGATAATATTTAAATTTTCAGTGCCATTGTCACTTTCTATAAAATATGTGTTTCACACATATACCATGAGAGCAGCATCTCTCCCCCTAGCTAGGAAGCTCTGCACACTCGTGGCATGTCTAGAACAAAATCTTCACAACTGACTGTGGATGGTGTAGGAAGGGGTGGAAAAATGAAGCAACAACACAATGAGCAGTTCAGTGAAATATGTAAAAAAAGGTAGTTGCAGGCTATTACTTTTTTATTTACTGTCATCAACATAGTGAAGGCAAAAAATGAATTGGTCATAATGTATGCAGATCCAAAGGCTGTGGTAGGACTAATGAGTGAAGAGATATAATGACCATGGCATCGAGACGATTTAATGACGATGGCATCTCCACCAAGGGATCTAATTTGCGTGAATCCAGTGTATTCCATTTGTATGGAATTTGTGTTGACTCTGGCATTTTATGTTTGAGAAAACTTGTGTAAAAAGTGTATGATGTAACTGCATTCAATAATTGTGGGAGAATGCAATAAATTCCAACACATGGAACTTGTCTTTATGTAGCACTTACAGGTCACTAAGTGTTTACAGGCAAAACTCTACTGAGCTGATAAGAAAATTGCAATGTAACAATGATGAAGTACTATGAAATTAATAACAAGATGAGGAGAATCTATAACTTTGTGAGATATTTATATGAGTAAGAGCCAGACCTGCAGAGCAAAAGATTAACTTGCAGCTGGACTTCACAGATCATAGAGATGGACCTGGAATTTCACATTCACTCCAATGATTCTGCTTGCCTGCTGTTTGAAGCATGGATCCCTGCCATTCTAATTTGGCATCCTGAAGAGCTGAAGGAACAACCAGTGGTTGTTTGGCATACATATGTTTCTGCCACTTATCTCTATTCATGTCCTCCTTCTGACTGTACATTTCACCCATTTGTGAAATACTTTGTAAGGTTTGCTCTAAGATGGAAACAAATAACAGAGGACCAAAATAAATTGTCATTAGACTCATATAACTTAGAGATGAAGAATGTAGCCTTTAAAATTTTGAATAGCCCAACACTATTTTGAATAAGCTAGCATCTCTGAATACTTTTGTCTATTAGACACTATGTTTTATATGTGTTGTATTTAATTGTTTGGGCACAAGAAACTGGAAGTTCCCAGCAGCATATGTTAATGAAAAATGCATTAGAGCTCACTGAGGAGAGTTCCGTCCTCTCAGCCCCAAGAGTTTAAAACTTTATGAAGAAGCTGATGCATTACACAGTTTTCTCATGAGTCCTCAATAGTGTTCCAAAGGAGCAATACAAGATTTTAAACATTTGCTCTTTTCCTTAACTTTCCCAGCCTCTTGAAACCAATTTCTTTTCCTACTACTTTTATTCAAAGCTTATTAGTAATTAGAATTATGATAAAAGCAAAGGACAATATGTTTTAACTGAGCAAATCTACTTTAAAAGTTTTAGTATGCTTTTGTGAAAAATATAATTATCTTTAAAGCAACTCAATATCTTTAAATATTTTTTGGGGTATCTTAATCATATGTTATCTATTTTATAGGAAATTTAGTGGCCTTGTGCAATATAGAAAATGAATTTTCATATTTAACAGTTTGTAATTAATTCAGTAAACTCACATGTGTCTGTTTGGGAATTGTTTACATACAACTGAAAAAAATCCCTCCATATGTAGATATGATTTGAGATTAATCTGTCACATAATTTTGACTTGCCAGATATTCACAGATTGTTAATGATGTAGATTATTTAAACAGAATTTGAAATATGTGTTTTATATTGTAATTGTTATATTATACCACACTAGTCATACAATTAGTGATGTAAAAAAAAAAAAAAAAGAAATATCAAATTCTGTGATGAATGAACCTTTCTATTTTAGTCACAATTTAGAAATCATTGTGCTAAATTTTTGGTTTTCATATGTTTTGTGCTGTTAAGACTAAACACATTGTAATAGTAATTCAGGAATTTGTTGTTGACATTATGTTGGGGAAAAAAGCAATTACTGGGTTTTGGTATTCCATAAATTCTCTTCCATTTCTCCTTAAGTAATGACTGTTTTACTTTTAAAAGTGCAGTGGGTGCCACTGTCTGATTTTGTTCCTAGAGTATGTAAAAATTTAAATGAGTTGAAGTCAAAGATAATCTCATTTTCTGTTCAGATTCCAGGCATCTACAATTCTCCATTCAGAAAATGCCCAGATCCAATGGAACTGCTGCTACGGAAGTCAAAGCCACTGACCCACAGGAAGCAGCAAGGGAAGAGTCCCTTTGCCGATGAGCTCTATGCATGGCCAACTTGTAAAAAGCCTCCAGCTTTTGTCACAGCACTGCCTCTGCTGCCTGCTGACAGACAGAAACCTCAGGTAACATTTTCCAGTGACTCCGAGGCAGCTTTTGCTCACATGTTTTATCATAGATTATCGCAGAATATCTCGAGTTCTATTGCCAGGTCTGAAAATTCCTTTTGTGTTTGTTTTTTTTTTTTTTTAATATAAATCTAGCGCTTGCATTGAAGATATAAAGTCTTTGACACAGATTTGACTTAAAGAAAAAGAAATCTAGATGTTACAAAAGAACAGGGAAATATTCTTTATATGTTGTTTTTGTCCTTGGGAAGAAAAGTGTAATTTATGATATTTCAAAGATATGACCTGATATAATTGAGTATCAATATTATGATTCATTAGAGCTAGAATTCTTAATTTCCAATCTTAAATCATTAAAAAAAAAAAAGGGAGAAATGAAAGGTGGTAGGAAAACTAAGCAGTTGTGATAACTTTGTCCTCAGTTTGCAATTGTTTGCCATATGAAGACTGAGGCATCCTCTCGGCTCAGACTGCGCTCTTGTGTCCCCTAGGTGTGTGTTAGCTTTAATAACAAAGATTTCTACATGTTGTGCCCCATCACAGCCAAGTTGCCCAGCTTCCATTCTTAACTGTCATGGTCTCAATCTGACTTCAGTTGATGTCACTATGCCTTGCAGGTAGATTTTTTCCTTTTCTGTAAAGTAATGATCATCTGTGAGATAATGCATCGAAGTGAATGTCTTGCAGGATGGCAAAACAGCTTTTGCCACCTTCTTATCAAAACCTGCTGGGAATGTGACCAATATATACAGCAGAAAGTCTTTTGAGACCTTTGTGTTCCTCACTTGATGACAGTATGATGACATATAGCTTTTGCCAGTAGGTGCCTGATAAAATTGCTTTCGGGATAGAAATATTCTGTCTTTCTCTCTATTCTGAAGGATTTTTCAGTTTGCCCCATACACCGAATCTTCCATTTAGCTCACATATACACTTTCCATGCTGGTTTCTGTTTGAATGACATAACATCTTCAGAACATCTGGCACTTTTCCTTTTTGTACTCCATTCTATATTCAAATCTACTTATCTGTATCTTGCTTAGAAAGAAAATGCTTCCAAATGAGTCCTTCTTAACAACTTTCAGTGAAACTATCACCTATCTGCAGAAATGTAACAACTTGAACAATAAGCAATGTGTATATATATCTCTTTAATGGTGTTTTACTCCTCTGAATCAATATTGTTCTCTACGACTCTTTGAAAGGAGGCTGCAAGCCAGCTGGGGGTTGGTCTCTTTTCCCAGGCAACCAGTCACAGGACAAGAGAACATGACATCAAACTGTGCCAGGGAAGATTGAGGCTGGACATCAGGAAGAATTTTTTCACTGAAAGGGTGGTCAGGCATTAGAAATGGCTGACCAAGGTGGAGTCACCATCCTCAGAAATGTTTGAGAAATGAGTGTACATGGCACCTAATGCT